>NC_053425.1:67801134-68101134 GCF_007990345.1 Gossypium hirsutum
CCCTACAACCTCTGCCCCTTACCGAAGTGGAGCTTATAATGGAATTTCATGAGATTTGTACTGAATAAGTTTCTGGTTGAGAAACCAAAGTGTTTAGTGCTAGAATAATTATAAATATGATTAGAGATTGAAAAATGAGTTGGTAAGTAAAGTCAAAGCTAGAAAAGTATCAGATTGGCATAAGGATTATTGGAGTTATGCACTGTTCCAGTTAGAGAAGAAATTTATTTTGATAAATCTAATTACTAAGGTACAAGGTCGAGAAAAGTGCAAATCAAAATTTATTCAGAACTAGTCTTCTTTAGTGAAAAGTAATATGAAATTTGTGATGGCAGAAATAGTTGGGGAAATGATATCTGAAATATGTAATATCTGAGTGTGACAGTTACGGTTGGACAGATTTTAACAGTTTCTTCTGAGATGTTCTAGGTATTTATCCGTTCTCAGAAAAAAAATTTCTATGGCTGTTGATCTTTTGAAGAAATTCTTGTTATATGGGAATGTTTTCTAATCCTGGTGTTAGATGGATGCATTGGTAGTCCGACTAGTTTATAATTTGTATTACTGTATTTCCTCGGGCATTTTATTACATTTCGTCTGATAAGAATTGATGAGAGGATATGTATGATATTATGATACTGTTTCTTCTACTTAATCTTCCATTTGATATATATGTATGGGAAGATACATTGTTCTTGTTATATTTGATTCCAGTGGGATAAATGATGTTTTCTTCTGGACTTCTTTTCTCTGAGGAATTTTTGAGATCTTCTATATTTTCCTATGAGTTAGGTTTTTGATTTTCCAGCATAGTATCGTATCTTGGATTTCTTTATTCTGGGTTTCTCTATCTTGGATTTCTTTATTTGGTTTTCTTGTTATCTTTATTCCGTAATTTTTCAATTATGACTTAGCTCGAAGTGCGTTCTTTAGCTCGTGATAATCATGTCAAGTATGACTATACTTCTGATTTGATTTGGGTAATGTGGTGATTTCAGTATTGGGGTTTTTCTAATTTTCGTGTAAGGTTTGACAACAGTAAAGGCATAAGTGATAAAAGTGCGTGTTTCAATTGGTATGGTGGATTACTTCTCTCAAGTAAGTCAATTATAGTTAATGTCTTCAATTGAGATATTTTGGTTACTTAAGCTAATGCAATTGAGATGGTTTTGATTAACATAAGGAATGAATAGTAAAGGATGGCATGATGAATTGTTTTGTAACTAGAAGAAAGCATTACTTGAAATGTCATTCACTGGTGATTAAGATTGACTCGCGTGTTCAATTTGTATGAATTGTAATGTGATTCAAGAAAATAAGGTAATGTAATAGTTTAGAGCATTCGATGCCACGGAAAAATCTGAGTTGTTAATGGGGTTAAAGCCGAGCATTAGGATCTACCAGAGTTATCTCTGCCAGTATTGATATTAGGATGAAAATGAGAAAGGATTATTTTCGAGGCTATATCAGAATTATTTTCGTAGCGGAAAGAGGAAAATGTGATAGTGAGTAGTAAACTAAAAGAGTGTTGTGAGGATCGACTTCTGATGTTGAATTTCAGATTGGATCTGATTCATGGTATTATTATTCTGAGGCTTATACAGAAAGAATTGTATGAAGCTCACAGTGAAAATTTGCCTATTCATTTAGAGAGTACTGACATGTATTGTAATTTGATTCAGATGTTATTGGATTGTGATTTATCGATGATGAAAATCTGTATGATTATTTCGGAAGAGTGCAGGTCCCTTTGATTGTTGGATTTCTTGGAATGCTAGTCTCCATTAACCAAATTGAGATCTGGGTTTTATGTCAAGATGACAAGGGAAACTGAGAAGGGTTGAAAATTTAAGAACAATTGAGAGATGAGTCCGTAAGCTTTCAAAATATATGAGAAATTAAAGAGATATATTGGAGGCACTGCCTGAGTGAAAGTTCTTCAGCACCGAATATGAAATTGAGGAATCTAAGTGAATACCACTTTTCCGGTAAGATTTTCGGGGACGAAAATCCCTAAAGGGGGAGAGTTGTGATATCCCGAATTAGGCCCTAAACGGAATAGTGGTTTCGGTACCATAAATACGAGATAGAAATAATTATTTTATAATTATTTTGAGGTCTATGATATGATTGCATGATTGTGTGAAAATTTCGTGAAGAAATTCTATGCATAAAGTGCTTAATTTGAAGTTAGGGACTAAATTGAATAAGTTGCAAAACTTGCATTCTAGAATTTTCTGGTATGAAATTGCTTAGAAATATTAATTAGGAGGTATTAAATAGAATTTGACCAATTTCTAAGTTTATGGACAAAAATTGGACATGGATGGAATTTTTGAAAGTTTAGTAAGGAAGGGCATTTTGGTTATTTAGATATTAAAAGAAATAAAATGGGAAAAATAACAAAAAAATGATCATCTTCTCCATAAGTTGCTGCTGAATTTTTCTCTCAACCATAGCTAGGGTTTCAACACTTTTAAGCCTTGATTGTAAGTGATTTCTATGCCCGTTTTTAATGTTCTTTACATTTTTGAAATCCTCGTAGCTCGGTTTACCTGTTTCTACCAATATTTTGAGCTAGGGTTTATGTTTAAAAATTTACCCATGAATGATATGCATGAATTTTGATGTTTTATGGTAGAATATGAAGCTTGAGATTGTGTTAAACAATTTTGCTAAGTGATTTTACGTAAAAACGACTAAAATGACATAATCGGTAAAAATACCTAATGATCATAAGTACATGTTAGAGTGAGAATTGGATGTTGCTGTAGAAGGGAAAAATGATCAGCATATCATAAAACATAAGAAAATAGGATGAAGTTTAATTTACGAGATTTAGGGCAAAAGTGTAAATATGTGAAAGTTTAGGGGCAAAATTGTAATTTTTCCAAAATATGATTTTGGGTTGATTTGAATAATATGAGTCCTAATTAGGCTAGATTTGAAATTATAGAGCAAGGAAAATCAAAATTCGGGCTAAAATCGACAAAATACCAAGTTGTGGACAAAATGGTAAAAATGACCATTTTTGCATACGAGGTAAGTTCATGTGTAAATAAGGTAACATAATTTTTATTTTAAGTGATTTAATGTTATTTATATGACATGATACTTATTATCATGAAATATGATGTTTTGTGAATTATTATTTGGTGATATGCAAATTATGTGAACAATTTAATAAGTATGAGATGTTAGCAAATATCAATTTCTATATTCCGAAGAAGGCGATCGAAATGTGTAATTGAAAAGAATCCCGTTGAACCTTAGGAATAGATTCGGATATTTGGGCATCCGAACCTGTTGAGTTGAGTCCGAGTTCACTTATGGATGCGAACGTCCGAACTCGTTGAGTTGAGTTCGAGTTCGTGAGATGTAACTAGGCATCAGAGCTCATTGAGTTGAGTCCAAGTTCACTTATGGATGCGAACGTCCGAACTCATTGAGTTGATTCCGAGTTTGTGAGATGTAACTAGGCATCCGAGCTCGTTGAGTTGAGTCCGAGTTCAGTTATGGATGCGAACGCCCGAGCTCGTTGAGTTGAGTCTGAGTTCGCTTATGGGTGGGTTACATGGTAGCTTGGCTACATATGTGGCACTTATGTGCAAACTTTCCATGTATTCGAGTTATATTCCGATGTGTTCAATGGGTAAAATTCTAGTGAAATGGAAGAATACTCAAGATGCAAGTGACGTATTGGTAAGTGTTGTGGAATGGGCACTTTGGACAGGTATGTACTTAACCCTCGGGTTGAGACTTGATACGACAACAATAATGTAGTAAGACGATGAATGATGAATAGAAATGTGATATATGTTTTGGTGATATTATGCTAATGTTGGTTGGTATAATTGCTTTGTTAAGTTATTTGTTATTTGCATGTGAACTTACTAAGCATTTATGCTTACTCCTTCCCTTCCATTCCTTGTAGTTTTGACAAGCTGGTTTGGAGATCAGGACGGTCGGAGGCACGCTCACACTATCAACGGACCATCTCGGTATGGTGGCTTGCATATTTTGGGAATATGGCATGTATAGCATTATAATCCTTTTATGTATATAATCTTATGATATAGCTCATGGATGGCATGGAAATGTTTGAGAATGATTAGCTATTGGAGTGGCTACTTGAGATTATATTTGATAACACGTATGCTTTATGTGCTAACTAATCGATGGAAATCCATAAAATGGTGAAATTGGCTATAAAACAGAATCACACAGCAGCAGTGACGTGAATTTGAAAAATCACTAAAAATAGTAGAAATAGAATTAGATGATGAATAAAATATGTAATTGAAGCTTAATGAATCTATTTTCATGTGGAAGAAACAAAATAGGTAAAAAAAGTTTTATTTTATGAGATATTTACGTTTTGGTGAAATAGGGTCAGAGCGATTTCTGGATCCCCTTTTCTAACTTTATAAATTTACCATAAATTGTGTAAAAATAATTAGGACTCACATTTTATATTTATGGATTCCTTATTGAGTCTAGTTTTATGAGAAACAAATTTCATGGTCATTGAAACTCTGTACAGGGAGATATCTGATTCATAATACATAGGGGTCAGAGTAGCTGAACCCTGAAACAAGGGAGACTTTGACTAATAAATTGTACTAATTGGCCTAACAAAAAAATCTAGAAAAGAATTGGTAAGTATATATATGAGTCTAGTTTCAAGGAAAATTTACAAAATTGGATTTTGAGTTTTGTAAATCGAGATATGAATTTTGTAGCGACTGTGACGCAGTTAGCCAGCTTGTCTGGAAATTCTAAAATAAATCGTTTCAGCTGTTTAATTAATGAATTAAGTCCGTCAACATCTTGTGCTCGACTCCGGCGATGGTCTCGGGTACGGGGGCGTTACAAGTAATGACTGTCTTTTTATTATTTAGCCTAAGAATGAAGAGGTTTTTTGTTTTAACTAACTAATTATCTAAACTAAGAATTCATAGAAAATAGAATTGGGGAATTGCTTTTGGGAAAATCGATTGAATTAAGACAATGCCTAAGGAAAAATCCACCTAGATTGTACTTGTTATTTTGGCTCCGAATCGGACGATTAATTCATTTAACTTGTTCCGTAGAGATCCCTAAGTTATGTTATTATCCCTATTCAAGGCTAATAACGTCTAATCCCTAGATTGAATAATTGAGACCTTTCTCCAATTAACACTTCAGGGTTGCATTAACTCGATCTATGGATCCCCTTATTAGGTTTCACAGTAATCCGGCAAAATCTTGTCAGCCTATGTCTTGGTGCGCAAACAACTCTGTTTAATTATGACAAATGTACTCTTAGACAGGGTCTATTCCTCATCTGAATAAGAGCTTATCTTGAAACAGTATCCTGGGATATCAAAACAAGAATTAAGGACACATAATTAAAAGCAAGTTAAATATTTATCATACAATTCATAAAATAATAACAAGATTCGTCTTAGGTTTCATTCTCCTTAGGTATTTAGGGGTTTTAGTTTATAACTAAATAAGAAAACATCTCAGAATAATAAAGAATACAAAACATAAAGAAAACCCAAAACTTTTGAAGGGGAAATTGAGGGGAGATCTTCAGCCTTGATGGTGAATTCGGCTTCTGAGATGGATCAATCGGCTTCCTTGGAGTAATTCCTTACTTCCTATTTTCTGTCCCCCATTTCTTTTTCCTCTAGGGTGTATTTATAGGCTTTGGAATGCCTAAGAGCCCTTGAAATTAGCCTTTTCCTAATTGGACTCAACTTGGGCTCGGCAGGGACATGCCCATCTGACACGCCCGTGTGCGATTACTTCAGGCCGTGCTCAAGCCTGCCAAATTGACACGGTCGTGTGGTCTACCTGTGTGAGGAGGTCCAGGCCGTGTTGATTTTGTAATTTGGTCCATTTTCTCCTTTTTTGACCCGTTTCTCGTTCCTTTCACTCTCCTATACTCTCCTAAGTATAAAACATGAAATTAAAGAATTAGGAGCATCGAATTCACCAATTCTAATGGAAAATCATCCATAAAATGCATTAAACATGGGGTAAAAATATGTATAAATTACGATTTATCAAATGCCCCCACACTTAAGCATTTGTTTGTCCTCAAGCAAAATTCTCAACTCATAATCAAAATAAATTCTTCTCAACTTATATTTTCTATCGATAATATCTCAAAATAATCCATAGGTAATCATACATTGAGAATTCAACTAAAAGAACATAAAAGTTTCAAACATTCCAAGTTGAGTATTTAATCATGCAAATATAGGTGTCTCCCCTCATCTAAGTAATTACCTTTGATTCAGAATATCATAGAGTTTCACATCCTCACTAAAGATTCACTCAAATCACTCAAGGTGTTTAAGGACAATAAATGAAGCACTGAATAGTCAATAATGAAAAGTCATTACCATAGGCTTGCATGAAAATCAAATCTCCACCACTATAATTTAAGATGATACATCAATCAAAAGGTCTTTAGAGGGTTGTAATGAGGCTTGGTTAGGGGGTGTGGTCACAAGCTGAAAGAAAGGGTTAGAATCGAGATTGAATTGAAAAATTGCCTAACTAGAAAAAGAGTTAATCATTACTTGCGTACAATAGAGCTTCTTCTCAGAATATGGAATTACTAATGTGTATACATAATTTTTTTTAAGAACAAGTTAAATAACATAGACTAACTATTACAAACAAGACATAGCTAAGCAATTTATTCAACTCGAATCTCGACAAAAATAGGGATCAAAAAAATTGAGGGGATTTCAACAAAAATGGGTTAAGGGTTAATATTAAGGGTAATACAAGAAATGGCTAGTTAACTCAACGGGGTTCACTAATGGTTAATCGTGGAGGTAGGCTTTTCATGGCATGATTGGGTTAATCCTAAGTGCCTTTCTCATTTTGACATATCAAAACAAATAGTGTGGTCTTGACATGCATAATTTGAACTCGTGAATTCCAGTTCAAAGTAATACCTAGACTTGGGGAAACAACCTAGAATTTTAAATTCTTAAAAATCAACTTATCATGCTTGATTCTCTAACGTCTTAAAGTTTAAACAATCAATTCATAAATGCTTATGTTTTAATTCAAGATATATCAATCAACATCATAAATCAATCAAAATTTATCCTAAATACGATATGAGAGCTTTCCAAGAGAACAATACAGTCATGCAGGGATTTTTCTGATAATGAAATGAATACCCCCACACTTAAGATGTACATTGCCCTCAATGTACAAAGATAGATATTAGAATATAAAAATAAGATAGGGAGAGAAGTGAAACTTCCTGTATGATGAATTCCTCAAACTAGAGTTTTGGAGAGTAATCGGTGCGAGAGTGGAGGAGGATACTCCGGCAGTGGTAGAGGTTCATTAGTCCATAAGTCCTGCGCCAAAAGAATATTATATCTAGTGGTAGCTATGGTCGTGGTCGATCAGGACATGGTAGTCATGGAGAACCTTGCCTAGTAGAGTTTTTAGTTCCTATGGATGATGAGCTTAAGAGCTCTATATAATTGTGATAAGATCAAAAACTTTTTAGGGGATATTAGGAAGAATAATTACTCATAAAGAAATAACCAAAATTGATAATTAAAAATAAAATTCTAAAATCTAATAAAAATAAAAAGTAGTTTTAATAAAAATTAAAAACATAAAATAATAAATAAATGTTTTTAAACATCTTCATTGTTGGTTGGTTCGCGAGGTGGGACTGGCGATGAGATGTGGAGGTGCTGATAAATCTGATGTAGAGTAGCATCAATGTTTTCAAATCATTGAAAACACTGCTGCTTGAATCGAGTGAGGCACTCAGAGAATTCAGCATATGAAGTCGCCGATGAACTGGACGAGAGGGTGGTGGTGGCTGAGTCGATGGGTCCTCGTGCTGTGGAGGGACATCATCAGGAATGTCCTCGTAGGCCTCCTCCTCGGTAGATTGGGCGAGACGATATTAAGGAGGGTAGGCATGCTCGAGATGCCTTGTGGAGACATCTGGCCAATGAGGGTTAAGGATGATTCTTGGGCTGCGATGCTGAGGAGCCTGAACTGTCGAGCCAACCAAGTCATGTATGGGCCAATGGAGATGACCCCTTTCCTATGCTACTCTGTCTGGTACTGAATGGCTAGGGCAATGAAATAAGCCAGGTCGATGACGTGTCCGTGCGACATATACGATAAAAAGTAGGTGTTGTGGGTATTGACGACGCCAGTGTTCTCTCGCCTCCCCATTATCATGTGGGCTAAAATGGCGTGTAAGTACCTCAGGGACGGTGGGAGAACTGATGCCTTGGAGTGGCTAGGATTGTAGGAGGTAGCGCCAGGGACCAAACTGTGCCAGCACTTCAAGGGAGAGAAGTGTATGTGGTGAGTGAGAGCATGTAGTTCATTCTCCTCCTTGAACTCCTCCGTATATAAGCCTAGTGCAGCACCGATCTTTGGGACGCTTAGCTGGCGGATTAATCCGCCTAGGTGAAATTGGACCGTGTCGGGATCATCGTAGTTCGTCATTACGGTCTGAAGATGAATGTTGAACATAGTTCCATCGTGAGCTCGAGGTATGTTGGCTCGATGATCCCAAAGAATAGCTCCTTAGGGTCAGTTGTTAGGAGGGCCCGAATCGCATCAGCCAACTGAACTTGTTCTATCGTGGCACTGTCGATGCAGCGGCCCGCAATTAAAGGTCGGGCCCGGAGTATTTGAAATAGTTCTTGGGGCCCGATGGGGAATCTCAGGAAAGGGTGACGAACTTTTGTGGTAGGACCCACGGAAGATGACGCTTCCTCCCTCTTTTTTGAAACAGGTACGGTGGTTTTCTTTCCTCGTGAAGATGACATGGTGCCTGCAATCAAAACCATTAATTCATCTTAAGGAATGATCAAAGTAAAATGAAGACAAATTTCAAATAAAGTCAAAATTTTAGCCACAACTACTAATATTAACCAAACATAACCAACATAATTATTTTGATAGCAGAATTTCGTGACATTATCATTGTAATGGCATGAGAATGGGCATAGTAATGGCATGTGTATGACAAAAGAGTGAGGCTTTCCTAACAACTTGATTTAACATGAAATGTATGATAAATAATCTAATAATGCAGAAATAATGAACAAAATGGAAATAGTAAGAGAAAAATAAAGATTATTTTGAAAATAGATATTAAAAGTAAGTAGAATAGAGATGAAAAGAGTAAACAAATGCTAAGGGAGAGAAATCGGGCGTCAAAAATGGAGTTGGAGGCGGCGCACGGGCGTGGCAAGGAGGCCGTGTGGACTTGCAGTGGCTAGGGTTAGGGTTTTTGAATGGGGAAGAAAGTGAATAGTGTAGGGTATTTATAGATTTTGGGCCACACGGCCAGGTAACACGCCCGTGTTCAACAATTTCAGCTCGTGTATTGTGCGAATATTGAATTTGGGCGCATCTGACATTTAGTACACGCTTGTGTTCCTTGGGCGTGTGGATGCACACGGCCGTGTCTGGCGTTGTTCGCTTCTCCCACGCCCGTGTATGTAGACCCACGCCCGTGTCAATCTAACAGGTTCGACCACGGGTGCTAGACACGGGCGTATCACACGCTCGTGTTGTTTTGGCAGGCTCGACCATGGCCATGTCGCACGGCCATGGCGTTTTATCGTAGCTTGTGTTTAGGAAATCTTTGCCCTGTTTTCACAAGGCCCTAAGCACGCCCGTGTGCTTGGCCGTGTCTCTGTGGAAAACCTGTATTCAAGAGCTCTGTTAGTAAGTTAGGTGTTGAAGACTAAATTTTAAAGAAGTTAATACAGTTAGTGCTTAGGTTGCCTCTCGAGAAGCGCTTATTTATAGTCTAAGCTCGACTTACCTCTCCGTTGAATGATCATGGTGGTTTGAGGAGTTTATACTTCTCATTCCTGCTATCAATATCATCAAAATAAGGTTTTAAACGTGTTTTGTTTACTTTAAAAGTGTCGAACTTGGGATGACTCACCTTAACCGTACCAAATGGGAAAATGCTGAGTACCGTAAGAGAGATTTCTTCATTCGGTGTGGTAGCGACAATGTGGGGATCTGCGGCATGTAATAAGACTCTATCTCCAACCTTAAGTTGATTTGGAAAGGTATTGAGCTCGTTCTGTCGTAGATTCATTTTGTCGGGTGTTCTCGATTTATGCATCCACCATTCATCTAGCTCCTCGATTTGTAGCCTTCAATATTCATGAATAGGTCCTCTACTATTTCTTGAGAATGGCTCATGTACTTCCTTCAGACTCATTTCCTGTAAAGACAGTTGCTTCATATTGTCAGTTTTAGTAGAATGGTTTAGACGATCCCCTTCAATTTCCAATGTGTTACCGGAATTGCGAGCTTGAAGGGTGGTTGTTTCGTCTCCCACATGGAGTGTGAGTTCACCTGTGCCAACATCAATAATTGTTTTAGCAATTGCTAAAAAGGGCCTTCCTAGAATTAGAGGAGTGTTGCTATCCTTCTCTATGTCTAGAACAATGAAGTTAATGGGAAATATAAATTTATCGATTTTAACTAGCACATCTTCAATAATACCTCTAGGTAATCTTATTGTTTTATCTGCTAATTGAATGCTCATCCTAATCTGTTTGGGTTTCCCAAGACCTAGCTGCTTAAACATTTTGTAAGGCCTGACGTTGATACTAGCCCCTAAATCAGCTAATGCATTGTTAACATCTAAACTACCAATTAAGTAAGGAATTATAAAACTCCCTGGATCTTTTAATTTGTTCGGTAGCTTATTTTGCAGAATAGCTAAGCACATTACGTTTAGCTCCACATGCGATGCCTTGTCCAACTTTCACTTATTTACTAAAAGCTCTTTTAAAAATTTCATTGCGTTTGACATCTGCGATAGAGCTTCAATAAACGGTAAGTTAATGTGTAATTTTTTTAAGAGTTTAAGGAATTTACCAAATTGTTCATCTGAGCGGTCTTTCCATGTTGCGTTGGGGTATGGCACACGAGGTTTATGTTCGACATTCACTGATTTGTTTTTATTATGACCTACCTTACCTTGACCTTTGCTTACCACAGTTTCTTGTCTCGGTCCTAGTTTAGGCTCAACGACTCCTTCATTATCTTGAATATTAATTGCGTTGAGCTGTTCGCTTGGGTTGGGTTCAGTATTAGTTAGCAAGCTACCTTGTGGTCGTTCGAATATTAGTTTGGCAAGCTGGCCTATCTGAGTTTTGAGCTCTTGGGTCGATGCCTGTTGATTTTTAAGTGCCGTTTCGGTGTTCTGAAAATGAGTTTCTGACACCGAGATAAACTTTGTGAGCATCTCTTCAAGGTTCGATTTCCTTTCCTGTTGATAGGGTGGATGTTGGTAACCTGGAGGTGGCCGCTGATTTCCTTGGCCTCCTATGAGAAATTTGGGTGGTTCCTCCAACCTGCATTATAAGTGTTACTATATGGATTGTTTTGAGGTCTAGGATTATTACCCATGTAATTTAATTGCTCATTATCCATGTTGTGGCCATAAGGTTGGTATTCCGAAGGGCTTGTTCCACCTCCACTTGCTTCGCACTCCATTACTGGGTGAACCTGTGAAGAACTAAGAAAACCATCAATTTTCTTATTCAAGAGTTCTACCTGATTAGAGAGCATGGTGACCGAATCGACGTTATAAATGACGGCTATTTTCGTTGGCTTTCTCCTCATAACTTGCCACTGATAGTTATCAGTGACATCTCCTCTATAAACCCAGAAGCATCTTCAGGTGTTTTATTATTGATGGTTCCGCTAGTAGCTGCGTCAACCATTTGCCGAGTCGAAGGATTCAGGCCATTATGGAATGTTTGAACCTGAAGCCAAAGCGGTAACCCATGGTGAGGGCACCTTCTCAAAAGGTCCTTGTATCTCTCCCATGCATTGTAGAGTGTTTCTAAATCGATCTGCACAAAAGAAGAGATATCATTACGTAATTTAGCCGTTTTAGCTGCCGAAAAATATTTTAATAGAAAATTTTCGGTCATTTTTTCCCAAGTAGTGATTGACCCTCGTGGTAATGAGTTCAACCACTGTTTAGCTTTGTTTCTCAATGAAAAAGGGAATAACCGAAGAGGAATGACATCATCAGAAACACCATTAATTTTATATGTATCGCATAGTTGCAAGAAGTTTGCAAAGTGAGTGTTGGGATCCTCATCCTGCAAACCACCAAACTGAACAAATTGCTGTATCATTTGAATAGTGTTAGGTTTTAGTTCAAAAGTATTTGTAGCTACATCAGGTCTAACTATGCTCGATTCAGTTCCTGTTAAAGAAGGTTTAGCATAATCATACATAGTGCGTGGAGCAGGATTTTGATTAATCGCAATTGTAGGAGGTAGCTGACTGTCTTGGTTTTCATCCATCTCTTCAGTTGGGGGTTGAGTATCGTCCTCATGCTCGTTCTCTGTGTATCTTAAGCTTCGCCTTATTTCTCTTTGGTTTCTGCAAACTGTGCGATTGATTTCTTCATCAAAAAGTAGTGGTCCTGACGGGTTTCTTCTAGTCATAAAGTATAAAAACTTGCCAAGAGAAAGAAAAAGTAAATTAATAAATAATAATAAAAAAATAAAAATTAAATTGCAAGAATAATAAATGGCTAAAGTAATAAAAATTGAGCGTTTCTAATATCTTAGTTCCCCGGCAACGGCGCCAAAAACTTGATCACGTGATTTCGTGATAGGTTTTAAATATTTATAATTAATCGATCTTGAAACTAACTATTATCGCGATGTTGGCAAGTGTACCTATCGAACAATAGTATAGTTTTAGCAAGACTGGATTGTCGAACCCAAAGGAACTAAAAGTACTAGTAATGACTGTCTTTTTATTTTCTAGCCTAAGAATAAAGAGGTTTTTTGTTTTAACTAACTAATTATCTAAACTAAGAATTCACAGAGAATAGAATTGGGGAATTGCTTTTGGAAAAATCGATTGAATTAAGACAATGCCTAAGGAAAAATCCACCTAGACTGTACTTGTTATTCTGGCTCCGAATCAGACGATTTATTCATTTAACTTTATTCCATAGAGATCCCTAAGTTATGTTATTATCCCTATTCAAGACTAATAACGTCTAATCCCTAGATTGAATAATTGAGACCTTTCTCTAATTAACACTCTAGGGTTGCATTAACTCGATCTATGAATCCCCTTATTAGGTTTCACCCTAATCCGAAAAAATCTTGTCACCCTATGTTTAGGCGCGCAAACAAGTCCGCTTAATTATGACAAATGTACTCTTAGATAGGGTCTATTCCTCCTTTGAATAAGAGCTTATCTTGAATCAGTATCCTGGGATATCAAAACAAGAATTAAGAACACATAATTAAGAACAAGTTATATATTTATCATACAATTCAGAAAATAATAATAAGATTCGTGTTAGGTTTCATTCTCTTTAGGTATTTAGGGGTTTTAGTTCATAACTAAATAACAAAACATCTCAGAATAATAAAGAATACAAAACATAAAGAAAACCCAAAACTCCTAAAGGGGAAATTGAGGAGAGATCTTCAGTCTTGATGGTGAATCTAGCTTCTAAGATGGATCAATCGGCTTCCTTGGAGTAATTCCTTACTCCCTATTCTGTGTCCCCCTTTTCTTCCTCCTCTAGGGTGTATTTATAAGATTTGAAATATCTAGGAGCCCTCAAGATTAGCCTTTTCCAAATTGGACTCAACTTGGGCTCGGTAGGGACACGCCCATGTACGATTACTTCAGGCCGTGCTCGAGCCTACCAAATTGACACGACCGTGTGGTCTGCCCCTGTGAGTAGGTTCAGGCCGTGTTGATTTTGTACTTTTTCCCATTTTCTCCGTTTTCGACCCGTTTCCCGTTTCTCGTTCCTTTCACTCTCTTATGCTCTCCTAAGTATAAAACATGAAATTAAAGCGTGGGAATCATCCATAAAATGCGTTAAATATGGGGTAAAAATATGTATAAATTACAGTTTATCAATATTCCCAGTAATCTTCTATCGAATCATAATCGAGAAATCTAGATTATCAACTATTGAATAATAACATATCAAGGTACTCTTTTCTTCATGCTGAGAAAATAACTCAAACTCACAATCTTTCAAAATTCTCTTAACATGATAATCAAAAATCTTTTCAACCGTATTAGTTCGAGGAAACAAATATCCTGTTTGAACTAATCGACTTTATTCAAACTTCCCTGAGGAAAAAAAACTACTATGCAATTTAAGCTTGTGCTCTCAACATTTATACGCTTGCCGATGTTAATTTCTTCCATGAAAATTAGAGAAATCCTGATACCAGGATCACCATATTCCTATTATCGAATCCATAAATACAATCATTATAAACATAGCCATCACATACCAAAGAACATACTTTAAAGATGAGCCATGTCTGATAATTTGCACAATAAGGATGATAAGAAAACCCAAATACAATACCATACCGGAAGTCTGAGAACATAACTCACAAGAAGATAATAAAGATCATGATAATTCCTCAGAGAAAGCTAGAAGAAGAATACTACTTACCGACTTTGGACTTCCATCATAACAGAGATAATATATTTCCTGCATGTATAAAACAAAACCATGATCAGTAGAAACATAAGAATACTCTTACATAAAAATTTACCATTGACTTCATTTCCAGCATATTAGTATAGAATTCCAAAGAGATAAAGAAATACCAATCATAAACCGACCAGACGAATAGGGCTTTCGTCTAACACCATAGTTAGCTAGCATTCTCACAACATCAGAACTCTATCAGAAACTGAACAACCACACACATATCTCTGAGGATAAAAGAATATATAGAATACCCAGAAAAGATCATCATAATCGTTTCAACTGTAACTGTCACACACAAACATCTTTATTACTCAATTATCATTTTTCTGACTAATTCTGTCATACTGAACCCCGCATCATTCCATTCACTAACGAAAACCAATTCAGGAAAAACTTCAGCAAACACATACTTCAGACATCATATCTGAATAAGTTGACTAGCCGAGGTTAACTTTTTCTTTAACCGTAACATTACATAACTAAATGATCCTTGGAATAATCTGATATCCTTTTTCAAAACTGTATTCACTTGTCAAACTATTTTCAACTCCGTCTGCATTACTAATTATTCCACCACTGTGCTCTTTAGTTTCACATTTGTTAACTTATTCAACATAATTCTCGTGAATTTTCGTTATAAAATACCACAATTGTAAGGGGGTGAGGTCGTAAAGCTTCAAACTGAACTCCCATAAATACATATATATGACTTAGCATTCATCATCAACATCATATCATCACAATTACATAATTCACTTCAAGCAAATTAACATACATAATTATGTTACACGAACTTTTCAATTATCCTTTTCAAACAAGTGTACTTAAACATACATTCCATGAATTTTGAGTAAGTTTACTCATAGCATTTACTTAACCAAACAAGTCAGACACCTAACATCATATGAATGCCACACAAACATAGATAAGCTTTTCACAATATAAACTTTCATTTCATTCACGTTTCCACATTTCTCAACTTATGGTTAACTCATTTCGTACATTATCACATACATATTATGAACTTCTATTCATACCTTTCTAAGTTCCATCTTATCATAAACACATTTCAAATATCTCAATATCATTTTTAGTACTATAAAAAATAGCTTGGTTGGAAAGCATCTCTGTTTATAAGTAAAACAAATATTAGATCGGATCATACACATCACACTATTACAGATTTATATGGCATGTATTTCTAGACACTTTACGCATCTCAATTGTTCTGAGAATCAGCTAAACCGAATCTTTGATACCAATTAATGTAACACCCCTAACCCACATTCGTCGCTAGAATGGGGTTACAGGATGTTACCGGAGTTTACAGAAAATTACACATGATTCCACTATTTACTCATATTCCAGTCAAGCTGTCTTCTCGAGTCATAGTTACTAAATTATTTATATATGAAGTTACAGAACTCCAAATTAAGATCCGCTAATTTTTCCTAAAACTAGACTCACATATTTCCTTACCATAAAATTTTCAGAATTTTTGGATTAGCCAATAAGTACAATTTATTCTTCAAAGTTACCCCTATTCTGCTGTTTGACAGCTTCGACCTTTCTTTACTAAAAATTAATTATCTCCTTATACGGAATTCAGATGATATTCTCATTTGTTTTTTTTGAAAATAAACTCATTAAGGATTTAAGCATATAAATTATAACCCATAATTATTTTTATATCATTTTTAATGATGTTCCCAAATCAAAAAGGGGATTTCAAAATCATTCTAACTCTGTCTCACAAAAATTCAAATATCTCATAAAATAAGATTCTTTTGCTTACACAGTTTCTTCTATGTAAAACTAGACTCAATAGGCTTTAATTTCATTTTCTATTCAAACTCTAAGTCAATTTTCACAATTTTTTTTGTGATTTTTGGAAATTTGGACTACTGCTGCTGTCTAAAAATTGTTTTAGTGAAAAATGTTGATAACTAAGTTTATAACACATTCACTTCCGTTCAATTAAACCCTATACATGCCATATAAACCTTAAAATGCACAATAAAATTTACCGAAGTAATCTGAATAGTGTGCCCTGATGTGTTGATCCGATCCACCGATTTCACGTCAATCTACAAAGAACATTTAACACACAAGAGTAAGCTTATGAAAGCTTAGTAAGCTCATAGGCATAGAAAAATAAATCTTACCGAATATTAGTTTTCCAAAATTCAAATCTTATGGACATTTCAAGTAAGTTACTTTCATCCAATTTGTCCATTCAAGGAACGACTTACGAATATGAGTACATAGTGATTTGAAGCCCGAAGTCTAGTTGAAGCACATAAGTGCTAAACAGATGCCCGAAGGCTAACTAAAGCACACAAGTGTTAAACGGAAGCCCGAAGGCTAACTGAAGCACACAAGTGCTAAACGAAAGCCCGAAGGCTAACTGAAGCTCATCAGAGCTGAACTGAAACCCTAAAAGGGTTAACTGAAACTCATATGAGTTAACGAATGCTTGTAAGAGCTAAACAGAAAGCAAACACAAGAAATCTCAATAAATGCTGAATCTTGGTTTACTTGGGTAATTTACCGTCAATTCATCTTTTCCACTGAACGATCGTACTCATTTCCTGCATTCCGTTCCTCCGAAATACTTAGTTCAATTTCGTAACTTTTGTACATAATTTACTTATTTTCAACAATTAACATACATAAATATTAATCACCATTCATAAAATAATAATGAAATTTAATAATTTAACTGTACGAACTTACCTGAGAAAATTCGCAAAAGTCATACAAGTTCAGGGACTAATCGACTATTTTCTCTTTCCACAATTCACTTCGGGTTCCTAATCTATAATTGTAAAATCATTCATTTATTAGCATTCATTTCAATTTTACTCTACTTTACAGTTTATACCCTTTAATTCCCAAAATTACACTTTTGCCTCAAATTTTATAGTTTTTACAATTTAGTCCCTGCTCAATTAACCCATCAATTGATCAAACTTTTCCCAATTAACACTTTATTTATTCATTCTAAGCTACTAGACAACCTTTGAAAATCAGAATTTCAGTACCAATTCTTAATTCACAACTTTTTCACAATTAGGTCCTAAAATCAATTTCTATCAAAATCACTTAATAAAATCATCATATAATAAAATAAGAACTTCAATTCCATAATAATTCATCATAATCATACAACACTTATTCATGGTAACTTTTAAAGTCACCCATAAAATCAAAAACTAATGAATTAGATAATTGGACCTAATTGTAAAAGTCGCAAAAACATAAAAATTACCAAGAAAAAAGTAAAAATTGAACTCACATAAGTCAAAATATGAAAAACCAGCAATTTCTAGACCTCCCATGGCATTTTTACTGAAAATAATTGATGATATCTCTAGATTTTTCAATTTTGTCTTTATTTTATATGTTTAATTTGCAAAATTTCCAATTTTGCCCTTATTTCTCCTTGTCGTTTTGCTGATTTTCTTGCCCAAACCGTCTAGCCCATATAATTTGGGTCTAATTGCCTTTTAAATCCCCCCTTATTAGTCACTTAAGCTATTTAATTACTTTACCAAATTCTGCACTATTTTTAATTTAGTCCTTTTTAATTAATTGACAAACCAAACGTTAAAATTTTCTAACGAAACTTTAATACTAACTCAATAACACTCCATAAATATTTATAAAAATATTTATGACTTGGTTTATGAATTCTAGGTCTCGATACCTCATTTTCAACCTGATTTACTTAATTAATTCTTTTAAATCACAAAATTCACTAATTACAAAAAATACTTCTATAATCACACTTAACTCATATGTATTAATTTATTAAATTTTCAACTCACTCGTTGAATTTAGTGATCTTGAATCACTGTTTCCGACACCACTAAAAATTGGGTTGTTGCAAAAATAGGCTATTTTTCAATCCATCTTTCTCACCCAATCTTGCATTCACCTACACAAACCAAATTGCATATGACCATATCTTCAATAGGCACTTAAACCAATCTCAACCGAGCACAATTCATGCTATTCCAATACCAACAACCATAAGGCACACAAGTATCACAATTAGCCAATCAACTTCATAATAATTTCACATCCAAAAATCACCTAAATAGTCACTTTCAACTATGCATTTTTTTGCCTAAAACCACAAGCATACCATATCTCAAAATTCAATTATTTAGTACTCAAAATACCAATCCACAACAAACATTCACATAGCAATTACCAACCCCATAACAAAAGGCCATTTCACATATATATACATAACCAAATATACCAAAATAAGCTAAATCACATGGCTATACACATAATCAAACATTTATAATTTACAAGCCTATTTAATTGGCTACATACATTACAAACATATAAACCATATTAACCACAACTCTTATACATGCCATATAACCAAATACACAAGTTCAAAAGCACCAAAATGATGGCTGGATAGTGTGATGAGATCTTCGGCAACTCCCAATCCGAGCAAGCTTTGAAATCACTATAAAACATGGAAAAGTAAACAGAGTAAGCAATAAAACTTAGTAAGCTCGTATGATTAATAAATATAACTTACCATTCATTCATAAATTAAGTTATTTATCATAAAACCCTACAATTTAACTTAATTACAAGGCTAATATATGTTCATCCACAAAGTAAATCATGTAACTCACAAACTTCATAGATTTCAATGCTTATACTGTTTATGTACATACCTACACTGATACATATCAATCTCTTACCCTTTCATATCTTTAATAGACCCATTGAACCATTTGGATTAATATCGGATACTCAGGAATCTCGCACCCTAAGTGCTAAAACATGGCCGAAGCCATCTCAATCTCATACCTCATATAATGCTCACTCTCGAGCTATCAATGAGTCTACTCACACAAGCTGATGGTCAACACATAGCTACACGGTGCCGCTTACATAAGCTGATGAGAATTCGCAACACATGATGAAAAACTCAGCCATCGGTAGAACGTACGGACCAGCACCCAAAACACAATAACGCCTAATGACATGTCATTTGTATCCTAATCTATTCCTAAGGTTCAACTGGGATTTCATAGGTAGCCAATTCTTCATCGAACATTTTTGTAAGGTCGTATTCATCAATAATACAACTATTAAGCATTTAAAACACAATTATATTAATGTTTATTAACATACAAACTTACCTTGGATTTATACAGAGAAAAACGAGTTATCAATCCACTATTTTATTTTTCCCACAATCTAATTTCGAACTTCACTTTTCTTGATCTATATATAATCGAATTTAACTTATTTAATTATCATTCTATTCAATTTAATCCAAATTTCATATTATGGAAATTTTACACTTTTGCCCCTAAACTTTAGACTTATTTACAATTTAGTCCCTAGCCCATAAAAATGCAATTTCATGCAATTAAGTCCACACCCAAGCTTGTAACACCCCAAACTTGGCCTAGACGCTATGGATGTATTTGGCAATGTCACACGATAGTGTTTTTGAAACCTCGTTGTTACAATGAAAACATTCCATGTTATTATCTTTAGTAAACCTTTGTTAGAACTTAGGAAGTCGTCTTTATTCATTTAAAACATTTGTTTTGAAACATCTCTCATTGCAGAAGCTTTAATAAAACAGTCCAAGTGATCATGTGTTTAGAAAATACATTAACTTTTTGAAAACTGAATTTCCTACGACCAGCAGATATAAATCCATAAATTAAAATAAATAAAAACCCAAATTTAAAACCAAAGTCCTAGGGGGTCCTTAAATTACAACCCAATAATCAATAATAATCAAATTATAAATCGTAAATTGAAAACCATGAAGTCTAAAAATTACTGTGGTCGCCCCTAAGTCCTAAACCTATGCACATTAAACAAAAAGGGTGAGTTTACGTAAATTTAGTCTGTAATCCCGCAGAAACAAATAAACAATTAGTATTCACAGTGCAGAATTGAATAGTCTCGGGCCTAAGCCCCTTTTAGTATCAGTGACAGTTTGGGCTTAGCCCATCTTAGTATAGTGTCAAAAATGCAATAAGGCTTTAGCCCATCACAGTATCAGTAGCAGTAATAGTTATGTAGTAGCAAAATCCTACCCAACCAGCCTCTACACACCATCTCCATCCAACCCTACACTCCATGTGGGGATATAATCAACCCACCCATCCCTACACTCCAAGTAGTACCGAATGCAGCATAAAATATTAGTTTGCAGCTGAGCTGCCAGTAAATTAGGCTTAAATCCTTTCAGTACACTTCCTCCAAATAGCAACCCCCAACCCAATGTAATGCAACATAGAATGGATGATATGCTATTATGCAATTTTAGTACATATATTTAGTTCAGATATTAACATGCTCAGTACAGATATCATTCAGTCAATTTCACACATTTAGGGGTCTAAGTAGTGCTTACCGATCTTATAGTAGGTTCACAGTCAACTTGGGCGACCCGTGCAACCTTACAAACATTTCGGTAAAAATGGGCTCACACGCCTATGTGATCTGCCCGTGTGTCCCACTCGGCCCAAATTGTCCTTAGCTATGTGATTCATTTTTAATGTAACCCATGTTAGCTAAATATTCTTATATGTTTTAACTATTTACTTCTATGTTCCTTCAAAGCTGTCTACTTGAGTCATTGTTACTAAATTATTTATATCTTGAGCTACAGAATTCCAAATTAATATCTACTTGATGTTTTCGAAACTAGACTCAAATACCTTTCTACCATAAAATTTTTAGAATTTATAGTTTATCAAATAAGTAAAGTAAAATCTTCAAATTTATCTCTATTCTACTGTTTGACAACTTCAACCTTTCCTTAGTAAAAACTATTTATCTCTTAGTACGAAATTTGGATGATGTTTTCATTTGTTTCTCTTAAAAATAAACTCATTAAGGATTTAAAAATATAAATTTAAGCCCATAATAATTTTTTTACAATTTTTGATGAATTTCCAAAGTCAGAACAGGGAAACTCGAAATTATTCTGACCTTGTCTCACGAAATTTATTATATCTCATTATTTACAATTCCATTACTTACATTGTTTCTTCCAGGAAAAACTAGACTCAATAAAATTTAATTTCATATTTTATTCAACCTTTAACTCAATTTACACTATTTTTTTAATGATTTTTCAAATTTAGACTACTACTACTATCCAAAACTATTTTAGTGCAAAATGTTGATTTCCAAGTTTATAACACCCTTATCTCCTTTCTCTACAATTTTTTTCGCATCATTTTCTCTTATTTCTCCTATTTCTCAACAGTAAGAAATTTTGGCTTTTCGTCGAATCCCGTTTTCTGCTTTTCTGGTACACAGCTAGTATTGTTTCTGATGCGTAAGCACTTCTAAACCTCTAGAACATAAAAAATCGACCAACATATCTCCAGATTAATTACTTAATTCATTTTTAATCAACCAATTTTGGAAGGAACTTGACTAAAAGCCTAACAAAACACCTACCTTGCTTGAGTAACCACGACTTCGCACAATCACAGCGTCGATTCAAAACCACCAGCCTTTTGATTAACTCCTAAACACCAAAAAGGAATCCCTCTTTTAGAGATTAACCAAGAATGATTAACAATAGACAACACTGTTACTTACCAAACACGCGCAACCAACGATGAACAACCGAATCAATTGGTAAAAATAATAGAAAGATACAGAAGGGGAAAAAATAATGGAAATTTAGGCAACAACTAGGGGAAAGAATCGACAAAAGAGAGAAAAAAGAAGAAGAAGAAGAAGAAAACGTAAGAAAAAGTTTGGGGAATTGCAGAGAAAACCAAAACTTTATTATTATTATTATTATTATTTTGCAACAAAAAGATAATCAGATTATTTTCTTATAACCTCTCCCCAATTATCTCCTAAAATCACTCCCTATTAACCCACTAAAACACAACTACTCAGAATTTTTCCCCAACATAACTTTTAGCCAAAATTGGAGTACAAATACTGTCTCCACGCCATCATAGAGAATTGAACATAGGACCTTCAACACTCCAAAACTCCACTAAACCACTAGACCAGCAGACCCATTTTGATATAAACTTACCAACAATTAAACTTAAGTCCTTTGTACAAGGTTAAGACTTTATTTATAAAACATACCAAAATTTGCCTAAGTAATGCTTGAACTTGGGACCTTTCACACACAAAGAGAACACTTAACCACTGAAGCATATACGCACTTGTGTGTCACACATACACGAAATCAAAAATTAAAATTTTGGGGCATTACAATGCTAGCCAAATATCACTTATACTTATAGCAGCCCATATTTTTCATTATTTCACACATTTACCACACAATTTATCATATTTATCAATTTAATCCCTAATTGAAAATTTTATAAAAAATCACTTAACAAATGTTGTTTATCTAACAACAACCGTCCATTTTCTATCATCAAACATCGAAACACTACATATTCATCAGTGGTAAAACCCTATACTTTTAACAGTTTCACAAATTAGTCCTTGGGCTAGCTAGATTAAGCTACAACGACTCCGAAAATATAGAAATCATTAAAAACCGAGTAAAAAATAACTTACATGCACATACCAAGGTTGGCCGAATGTTTGGATGGTCTTTAATGGCTTCCTAGTCTAAATTTTGGTTGAAGAAATGAAGAAGAAAGATGATACCTTTCTTTTTCTTACTTTAATTTTAATTTATTTTGTTATTTACTAAATTAACCTTATCATTAAACCATTAATATCACTTAATTAATGTCCATCTTTGTCCACTCAATTAAATGGTCTAATTACCACTTAATGACCTTCATTATAAAGCTCTATAGGTATTAGACACATTCAGCTAATAGAACTCAACTTTTACACTTTACGCGATTTAGTCCTTTTTATCGAATTGAGCATTCAAACGATAAAATTTCTTAACGAAATTTTTATAGAATTATGATATCATGATGTAGACCTCAAAATATTAATAAAATAAATATTTCAACCTCAGATTTGTATTCCCAAAACCACTGTTCCAATTTGACTAAAAATGGACTGTTACAACACCACTATGTGACACAACCCAGACCGTGTGAACATTTGAAGTCAGGAGACATAGCCATGTCCCAACCTGTGTGTCTGCCTGGGTGTGTAACACACCAAAATAGGACCTATAAGTTTTAGGGGTATTTTAAGAATTTTAGCCTTAGCGTGGTCAAAATTTTGCGACATGGTTTATCAGTAATGCTTTTGACTATGGTTTTTAGAAAAATCAAATAAATTTTTGAAATAGTGTTTTAAAAACCTTTAATTTTAGAAAACGGACTAATTTGTAAATGGGACAAATTGTGAGATTTTAGGAGGCAATTATACTAGATTTTAAATTAAACCTAAAACAAACCCCCATCTTCAGCATATCATGTTAATTATTCCCAAAACCATTACCTTGCCGTTTCTTGCTCTCCCAAGCGAATCCCACTTGATTTTGTTCTTTAAATCTTGATTCCTTGATCCCCATCATTCTCAAAGCATTAAACCTTCATAAATCTTCAAGGAAACACCTTAAAATTCCATAGATTTCATCACCTTCTTCATTTGTAGGTTTCCCGGGTTTGAATAAAAAATTTGTTATCTTTTCCATAAAAGGTAACAATTCACTTTCTTATAAGTTATTAATATTATTAGGTCTTTGAAACTGAATTTTTAATCATTGAATTGCATGTTTTGATTAAAAGTCGAAAATATAGTCGTTAATGGTGGATTTCAAATTTTTGAGTAAAAATGTCATTTCAAAGTGTTAATCAATAGGTTTTAATGTGATTAAGAGTTTCTAAAATTGTTTTAAATTATCGTTAAGGATTTCTTGGATTTTAATGAATTTTTTGGAAAAAGTAGCCATAAACATGTCGAAAAAGTCAATAATATGAACTAAGTATTTTAATGTAGTTTAAAGGTTAGAAATTAGTCGTAGGTGAAATATAAGATGAACGTAATTGGTTTTAGGAAAAAAGGCTACGTATAGATCGAGATATTTGAATGTAAAGATTGCTATGTTAAAGATTTTTGCTACATAATAGTTTTAGGCTTATGTTTTGATTGCTTATTGTGAGTTCTTAGCTGATTTTTTAATGTATTATTGTGTGAAATGTTGTGTTGATGTTTTGGATTCGCTAGGACCATCTACGAGCTAGGAAAGGCTAATTTGAGCTTTCAGCATTTTGACGAAAGTGTAGTGATGAGTGTTTAGATTAATTGCTTGTGGACACAATTCAATGCGTTATTTGATAATTTAGCAGTAGCCTAAGCCCCTACTCTAAATTTCAAGTGTAAGCTTTCTTGTACCCATGTTTATTGTGAGATATGTTCTTGCGTTATTGTGTAATTGTGAACCGAAATGGGATGCTATATATGTGTTATATGTTCATGATTACTGTTGTAAAAGAGTATATGTAAGCATGTCATACATGCTAAGTGACAGTGATAATATTGTGCAAATGATACAAATGTACAATGACTACTCACCTACGTATATTTTGGCCTTGTGATACTTGAGACCATTGGATATAGTTGACATGCCATAGGATTGTAAGCACTCACATATATATATGTGGTTTAGGCGTTGAGGCCCTAGGACATGTTTGGAGAGATAAGGGAATGCGAGCTCAGCTCCATTCAACGGAACATGTTTGGTGTGTTAGAGAGTGTTAGCTTAACGCTTCACTTACAGGATATGTTCGACTCAATAAGTCTATGAGGTGTGATTGAGATCTATGTATCTGATGAGTGGTGATAATGCTCACCTTTACGTTTCATAACTCAAGTGCCAAATTATCTCCAATTATCTTAAAATATGAGTATGTTTGTATTGTTATATGTGTTTATATGATATGTGACTATTATGGGAATTTTCTATAAATATGTTTGTATGTATTGTGATGTATATATGATAGTGTATGCAATAACTTAACCAATAAACTATTGAACATGTATGTGTGAATGTAATATGTCGAGAAGGTTGTGATTATTCTAATTATGCCATGTATATGTTCCACTAATACTTGATGACATGTTTGCACGGTAGTTGTTCTAGGCATTCGCTAAGGTTGTTAAGCTCATCCAATCCTTTTAAAACATTGCAGATTAGTAACGTCTTGGTGTGAGCGGTGTGGTTCTGATGGGTGATTCCAAGCAAATCCTTTTCCGTTATTTTGTAGATTTTGTAGGTGTTATTGTTATCTATGTTCTTTTTGGAAATAAGGAAATGTGGTAGACTTTTACTAATATTTGTCTTGATGTTTTGGATGCTTCCATAGACTATTTGTTCCTAAGTTTATGAGATTCATTTCGTATGATGTTGATTATTGCTCAAACTTACTTTCGATGTTTGAGACTACTATTACAACCATTTTGATGTTTATTAGATGACGATATGTTAGCATGATGGATTGATACATGTTTGAATGATTTATATGCTCAAGTATGTTGTATTTTTCTGATATGGAATAAAGGTATTGATATTCGTGTTGTAAAAATGATACCTCTGTGATTTTGAAATATGTAGGGAGATAGTAACGTAATTTTGTATTGATACCCTATCACGAGTATCAATACTCGGGGTAGAAATATCCATACTTTGGTAGAGGCACCGATAATTTTTGAGGTTTGGATTTTTAAGCGAGAGAAAATAAGCAGTTTTGGCACCGATTTTCCTATTGGCGATACCATTTGAGAGAATTATCGATACCTCACCTTCAGTTTTGATACCTATGTGGTCAGTTTTGAGATTTTCCTAAATAGACCTTACGCATGTTTAGTTATTATTACAAGACTATTTGATGTATGTTTAGAATGTAACAATAACGTTAAAGAGTTTGACTGACTTAAAACTAGGAATACTAAAATAGAAGACGTTTCAGTTAGAATGAGCTTTTACTTGTTGTGTAAAACATTAAACGGTGGTGTGACATCCTGATAGTCGGGTGTGGTGATTAGACCGGGTATAGAGCATTACATTTGGTGGTATCAAGCTTAGGTTCAATAACACTTGGACCTAGGTGATTGTTGGGTGTTTGGAGTTTCGAAACTCATGAGTCTAAATCCCTTTGATTTCTTGAAATTGTTGATATAACTCTAATTGAGTGGCATGAGATTGCTTGAAATAGTTTGTCAAATTGTATGTGTGGTAGGAGAGGGAACACATTGCCTTAAACCTAATGTTTTCTTGTAGGAATGAGACTTGGATCATCTTCTCGCCACTCTCACCATTTATTTGTTTGTTTGTATGCTAGATCACTAGATATGCTTCCTAGATGTGTTAATGTGAGACCTAGTGCTCAAGAGGATGGTACATCCTATGAATTTCCTGTGATGCCGCGTAGAGTGAACATACCTGATAAAGGTGTAGGCCTTTTGATGGAAGTTATTATTAGAGCAGTTTTGCAGATTGCTAGTGCTAGCCGTCTTTTTGTACCTGCTAATCCTGCACCGGTTAACTGAGGGTTGTCGCTTGAACGTCTTCGGACATTAGGTGGTAAGGAATTTCTGGAGTGAAAGGTATTGATCTAACCGTAGCTGAGTATTGGCTGGAAGGAGTTGAAAGGATCCTCGAGTAGATGTCCTATTTTGGTGAGGAAAAGTCAGGTTGTGCAGTCTGGGCTAGATCCTTCCTATATTTAAGATCAACGGATTACCCGTCCAGGCTAAATCCTTTCCTGCAACACATGCAGAATCTCAAGTCATGTAAGCCATGGTTTATCCATCAAATTTCCCTTTTGACTTCAACCGAGACATTTATTATCATATCATTATTATTAACTCATTTCATGGATTTTCATGCCATCGTTATAACCAATTATCATTCATAAAACATGCAATTATACATATTAATAGTTTAGTTAAAGTTATTTGAACTTACCTAGTATCCATTTCGGTTTTGCATCTTGGTTATTCCGAAACCTTTCGTTTTCCATGATCGACCTTCGAAATTTATTCCTCGAGGTCTATAATAATAAAAATGAATCATTAATACCTCACATTATTCTTTTCGAGTCTAAATTTCACCCCCAGAAAAAATGACCATTTTGCCCCTAACATTTCACATTATTTACGATTTAGTCCCTAGGCTTGTAGGATGAAATGCATGAATTTTCTACATTACCCAAGCCTAGCCGAATGTTCTTTCCTCTATGGTAGCCCAAAATTTTCCATTATTTCACATTTCTACCACATATTTTACACCTTTTGCGAAAAGGTCCTTTTAGGGGTTTTTCATGAAATCACCTAGAAAAACATGTTTAACACATATCCAAATTTCATATTCCTCCATAAATCATCAAAGAATAAACATGACACACATGGGTCACTTTACATACATGAACCCTAACTCAAAATATGAGTAGAAATGGAGAGAGTAAGTTATCGGGATTTCAAAAATACGAAGAACATTAAAAACGGGGCTTGGGAGCACTTACTATTGAGCCTGAAAAGTGAAGAGACCCTAGCTATGGTGGCTCTCAAATTTCGGCAGCAAGGTGGAGAAGATGAGCTGAGTTTTTGCTTATTTTCCCATTTTATTTCATTAATTAGCCAAATGACCAAAATGCCCGCCCTTTCTAATTAATATAAATACTTATAAATATAAATCAACATTCCAAATTCATCATCTAATATAAAAAATCACAAGATTCATCGATGGCAACATTCAAAATCTTTAACAGTTTCAAAATCGAAGGTACGGGCTAGTTGGACCTAGTTGCAACAATATTAAAAACATAAAAATTACTAGAAATGGTTAAGAATATCACCTACATGCAATATTTGAAGGTTGGCTGAATGCTCATTGCCCCAAAAATGGAGTTCTCACGGTTGAATAAGAAAGACATAAGCAAAATAAGGTTTTGCTTTTCTTTTTATTAATTTATTACTTATTAACCTTTTTAATTCATTATTTTCATAATATAATAACATATAAAACGTTGAAATTAAAAGAAATTAAAGCATCTACCTTCGCAATATTTTAATGGTGGTTTATTTATCCATTAAGGCCATCCAATTATAATTCTTTAACCAATTTAACACCTTTAAACTAAAATCGATTAACTTTTTCAACTTTTACAATTTAGTCCTTTTTAATTAATTAACCATCGAAATGATAAAATTTTTCCATAAAACTTTAATACCACCTTAATAACACTCTGTAAATATTTATAAAAATATTTACGGCTCAGTTTATAGAAAATGAGGTCCCGATACCTCAATTTCTAAAACCACTTGACCTTAGGGTCATACCACTTGAACTTAATAAATCGCTTATAAAACAAAAATCACACTATCAAAAACCTTTTTAAAATCAAAATTAACTCATAAATATTAAATATAATATTTACAAACTTACTTTCCAGATTTGGTGGCCCTGAAACTACTGCTTCCGACACCACTGAAAAACGGGCTGTTACAACTCTTCCCCTTTACAAAAATTTCATCCTCGAAATTTCTCACCTTGTACAAGCTATTAAGTCAAGTCTTTCTTCCACCCAATCTTAACTGAATAGCTTTATTGTTCTCCTATCATCACTTTATCATTAGTAGTATAACTATGGAGGAACTCCCAGTGATCATCTGTAAAAACATAACCGAGAAATCTGGATTATCAAACTTTGACTGATGCTTCTGATGTGGTTGCATCTATAACTTTCAACTGATATTTGTTCCCCTTTTCTAGGAAGGCGTCAAGCAATATTATTTTCACATGTACGATAACTTCAACAATCGGAACAACTTTAACTCATAATAACGTTTTTCGATTAGAACTGAACTGATTTGATCGATGTATTTCTGTATCATGTCTTCTAGAATATGAATTCTTCATCCAGACTGTCTATCTACTTACCCGTGGATGCACAAAATTTATTTCCAAACCTAAGGATAAACCTAAATGCCTATAACTCAAATTACTTTTCAACTGAATAACCCGTTCTGATTAAAATAACTAAGTCGATTTTAACTATCAAATAATAACATTTCAAAGTAGTCTGTTCTTTTTGTTGTTAGGACAATTCAAACATAAAATCTTTCATAATTCCCTCAAAATGCTAGTCAATGATCTTTACAAACTACGTTAACTCAAACAAAACATAACATCCCATTTTAACTCATTGATAGGAATCAAGATTACCTATGGAATGATAACCAATATACAAATTTGAGCTTGATCTTCCACCATTTACACTTTTGCCAATGTCAACCTTTTCACAAAAACTAGAAAGGAATTATATATAATAAAGCTATTTCAATTACATCGAAGCTTTGAACTATACTGAAACCATAACCATTAGATAAAGTAAAACCATAGTGTTATAATAAGACTACATTTCAACTGTATAGATAGAATAACACCTCTACATCAATAGTGCACTCCTAAATAGAAGAGGAAAATCAAATGTAGTTCCAGTAATAACCAGTACAGGAGCACAACATTTAAAAACCTGAAATCTGTATAACCATACTTCTATGATCGAAATGTAATTACTTTCGACCAATAAATATCTTTTACAAATGAAGCATTTTTAATAGATAATGAAATCCAAAATGTGAATCTATATTGGATTTCCTTGAATACAACCCTTATTGAATGATAAAGAGCTCTATGATATCCTAGAGAAAATCCAGAAGAAGAATATCGCCTATATGCATTGGAAACAATTGTGATAGAGACAATGTAAATTGCATATATGTAATTCAGAGCATCAACTAGTAGAAGTAGAAAATAACAACATATGAGTCTTATCAACAAGTCTTCTATTGAATATAAAGGATTAGAAAACCAAAGAAAAATAGATTGATGCCGATCATGAATCAACCAGACTAACAATAATCCTGCCTAGTATCAGGATTAGCCAGCCTTTCTATATGATAAGAATCATATCTGAAAATGAATAGTTGCATATATTTCTGAGAATAAAAGAACATATAGAATACCCAAAAGAGATCACTGTAAAATACTCAACCATAACAACTGCATTAAAATATCTTTGCAATTCAAACATTATTCCACTAACTATTATAGTTATCAATAATCCTACATTATCCCATTTCAGTAAAGAAATCAATTCAAAATAAATCATGGTTAACTCATTCTTTAGATACCATACTTAATTAAATCGATTAGTCAAGATTAACTTCTTCTTTAATAGTGACATTGTGTAATCCGAATGATCTTTAGAAAAATTTGATATCACTTCTAAAACTGTCTTTACTTGTTAACCCATTCTCAACTCTAACTACATTACTAATCATTCAGCCATTGAACTTTTTGGTTTCACACTTCTGAACTTAATCAATATAAATCTTATGAATTTCATTGTATAAGACATATAGGTGAGGGGTGAAGGTCGTAAAACCTCAAAATTTAACTATCATATATACACATATAGCAGAACATTTATCAACAACATAATATTATGAACTTTTATTCATACATTTATGAGTTCCGACTCCTCATAAGCAACATTTTTACTCAGATACTTGAGTATCGCTTTTAGCATTATCGAAATTAGCTCGGCTAGATAGCATCTCTATCTAATTTGAAACAAATCACATCAGTATCCGGAGATATCACACTATCACAGGTTATATAATGACATGTAATTCTAGACTTCACACATACTATGTTTAGTCCAAGAACCGACTAAACCATAGCCCTGATACCAATAAATGTAACACTCTTAACCTGTATCCGTCATCGAAATAGAGTTATAGAGCATTACCAGAGTTTACATTTTAGAACTACAAAATTTTTTAAAACATTTAACTCATATCATCAATCACAACAAAACTAATCAATAGCATACATATTGTCTCTTATACGAGCCATTGAGGCCCTAATAACACATTAGAAGCAAATCGGGATTAAATAAAAAATATATAGAAACTTTAGGGAAAAGATGAGAATCTACCAATAGCAGGGGTCACACGGTCGTGTGGCCAGGCCGTGTGACTCACTTGGCCAAGAGACACGCTCGTGTCTTAGGCCATGTAGGCATTCAAAATAGGGACACACGACTGTGTCCCAGCTTGTGTCCTACTCGTGTAACTCACTGACTTGGTCACACGGCCAAACCACACTCCCATGTGCTAGGTCGTGTAAAACTTGAGTTAACCCTTTGAAAACTACACGGGACACACGATTGTGCTACCTGGCCGTGTGTTAGACACGGGCTAGGACATGGTCTATGTCCCTATTTCAAATGCCTACACAGCCTAAGACACGAGTGTGTCTCTGCTCACACAGCTTGGCCACACGGCTATATGACCCCTGCAGTTGGTAAATTTTCATCTTTCCCTTAAAATTTCTCTATGTTTCTAATTTAGTCCCGATTTACTTCTAATGTGTTTTTAGGACCTCGAGGGCTCGTATAAGGGACAATATGTATGCTATTGATTAGTTTTGCTGTGATTGATTATATGAATTAAATGTTTTAAAATTTTTGATAGTTCTAAAATGTAAATTTTGGAATGCTCCGTAAACCTATTACGATGATAGATACGGGTTAGGGGTGTTACATTGTAGCTCAAAATGTAGAAATTTTTGATGAGCTAGTTGAGAAAGCTAAAACAGTTGAGAAGACTTAGTTGAATTACCTCATCTTATGGTTACTGATTCTAGTAAGAGAGTTTTTGATGGTGCATCTGGTCGACCGCGTAAGAGAGGGCGTGATAGTCATGGTTCTGGTAGGGGTACGAGACATGAGTCTTCACAGGGTTAGTTTATGCAATAGATTAGGATTGTGGTTAGTACGAATGGTTTTGGATGGCTGCTTGTGCACATTGTGAGTGTAGGCATTCTGGAGACTGTCGTAAGTTGACAGGTGGATGTTTTAAATGTGGTTCGAAGGAACATTTTCTTAGGGACTATCCAAATAGAGTTGAGGTTTCGCAGATTCATATTTTGGCACCTGCTTCTGCACCATGGCCACGGTAAAGTTAATAGAAGACCGATTGGGCAACAGATTGTTGCTCATATTATTGCTTCATAGGTTGAGTCTAGAGGTCTAGCTCGAGTTTATACTGTTAGAGAGCTAAAGGATCAGGATTCGACTGATGTTATAGCAGGTACTTTCACTTTTCAATCTACTCCGTTATTTTCTTTAGTTGATTCTGTTTGACACACTCGTATATTTTGAGTGAATTGGTATGTAAGTTAAGGATTACTGTTCAAACTATTGGTTTGGGCATGACTTTCATTAGTTCTTTCGGTGATAGTGTAGTAGTGAACAAAGTGTATCGTAGATGTCCCCTTATGATTCAAGGGCACATTTTCTTTGTTGATCTTATGGAATTGCCTTTTTATGGTTTTGATGTTATTCTTGGTATGGACTTGTTAACTGAAAATAAGGCTAAGGTAGATTTTGAGACGAAGCGAAATATTTTGAGGAATAGTGATGGGTTGGAGATTGTTATTGTTGATGAAAAACCGGGCTTTCTAGCTAATGTGGCTTTGGCTGTGAAGGTTGGAAGATGATGGGAAAAGATTGTGAAGCTTATTTAGTTTATGTTATGAAATTGGTTTGTAAGGAGCTGAAAGTTCATGATATTCGTACTGTAAGGGATTTTCCTGACGTGTTCCTAAATAGTTACCGGGTTTGCCACCTAATTGTAAAGTCGAGTTTGGTATTGAGCTTTATCCTAGTATTACACTGAAAGTAGAGTTTGGTATTGAGCTTTATCCTAGTACTACGCTGACATCTATAATGCCCTATCGCATGGTACCAAAAGAGCTCAAGGAATTAAAGATTCAGTTACAAGAGTTGTTTGATAGAGAGTTTATTCGACCAAGTGTATCTTTGTGGGTTGCACTGATTTTATTTGTGAAGGAGAAGGATGGTTCGATGAGGATGTGTATTGATTATAGGAAGTTGAACAAGTTTTCTATTAAGAATAAGTATCCTTTGCTTCAAATTGATGACTTTTTGATCAGTTTCGAGGTGCAATGGTGTTTTGGAAGATTGATCTTAGATCTGGGTATTATCAATTGAAGGTGGAAGAGTCTGATGTGTTGAAAACTACTTTTAGGACTCGGTATGGGCATTATGAGTTTTTAGTGATGTTGTTTGGATTAACTAATGGCCTTCTTGCATTCATGGATTTTATGAATCATGTGTTTCATTCATATTTGGATCATTTTGTGGTTGTCTTTATAGATGACATCTTAGTGTATTCTCATTCTAAAGAGGATCATGATGCAAACTTACAAGTTATTTTGTAGATTTTGCAAGATAAATAGTTATATGTGAAGTTAAGTAAGTGGGAATTTTGGCTTAAGGAAATTACAGTCTTAGGTCATGTTATTTTGGTAGAAGAGATTCAGGTGGGTCCTAAGAAGATTGAGGTAATTTTAGAATGAAAACTACCTAGGAGTGTGATAAAAGTTAGGAGTTTTTTAGGCTTACCTATTTGTTGAAGAGCTTTCTCTTATTGCTGCACATTTAATGAAACTGCTTCAGAAAGAAGTGGAGTTGAATGGACTAATGCAAGGCAGAAGAGTTTTGAACGTCTTAAGGCAGTTTTGTCTAAAGCACCAGTGTTGATTCAACCGGAGCTTGGAAAGGATTTTGTGGTTTATAGTGATACTTTGTTTTCAAGTCTCAGTTGTGTGTTGATGCAAGAAGGTAAAATTGTGACTTATGCTTCAAGGCAGTTGAATACACATCAGCGTAATTACCCTAGTCATGATTTAAAGTTAATTTCTGTAGTTTTTGCACTTAAAATTTGGTATCATTACTTGTATGGAGAGAAGTGTATGATTTATATGGATCATAAAAGCCTTAAGTACCTCCTCACCCAAAAGGAGTGAATTTAAGGAAAAGGCGTTGGATTGAGCTTTTGAAATTTTATGATTGCGTGATAGAGTATCATCCTAGCAAAGTGATTGATGTTGCTAATGCTTTAAGTACAAAGGTGATGACAGTATTGAGAGTTATGTTTGTGTGCTTGAGTTTAGCTAGTGATGGTGGTTTGTTAGCTGAATCGTAAGTGAGGTCGACTTTGTAGCAGCAGATTAATGAGAAGCAACCGTTACATGGAGAGTTGTCAAAGAGGGTTCGACAGACTGAGCAAGGTATTGAGGGAGATTTTGATGTTGATGGTGATGGTATCTTGAACTTTTATGGTAGATTAGGTGTAACACCCCTTACCCGTATCAAACGCCGGGACAAGGTACAAGGTATTACTGGACTTAAACATAAACATTCATACAAAATCGGGTCATAAAATTTCATCAATTCAAAACCATTCATGCATATAAATATTGTCCCTTATACGAGCATACGAGGCCCAAAACCTACATTGGGGGTGGTTCGGGACTAAACTGAGAACTTTCAGAACTTTTACAACACTTAGAAAAAAATTTCATACTTTGGAGTGTCACACGCCCGTGTCGGTAGGTCGTGTGATCACACACGCCCGTGTTGCTTGGGACACGCCCTTGCCCTCAGCCCGTGTAACTCTTTGTTTATGACGTCATGTGCAAAATGAGGTCACACGACCAAGGCACACGCCCATGTGGGTAGACCATGTGTCACACATGGCCTAGACACACGCCCGTGTGTCTACCCATATGGACAAATACAAGGCTATTTTCCTAGCCATTTTGCCACCCTCACTTGCACACATTCACACAACATCACATGACACAATTCATGGCATATAAATTCCTTCAAAACAACTACCATCAAGCAATAACATATCATTTTCTCACCATCATCTAGCATGCATTAGAACATCACGCCTTACCAAATCACTTCATGCTAAATTCACATTCAAAAGGCATTAACATATGAATAAATTCATATCCATTATATATCAAGAAAATATAAACCACATCATAAAACATTGACATATGTACATGCATAATTATATAAGCTTACAACCAATTAGCCAATATAAGCCAATTTGCATGCCTACAAATTACATCCAACGTTTAGCCATCACAAGCTAATACATTTAGCCAAATCATAATGACTCATACACCAAATAACCAAGTCCTTATACATGCCATAAACTCAAAGGGGTTTGCATTCACTTATACCAAACATGATAGCTTGATAGTGTGATAGTATCTCTGGCGATCTCCAACTCGAGCTAGCATACACCCCTAAAAAAAATGGGAAAGGAAGGGGAGTAAGCTACAAAGCTTAGTAAGTTGGCATGTAAATAGTAAGCAATGTTAATCATACAATATCATACACATAACATAATGTAAAATTTATCACAATATCATCAGGTATCATAGAGATTTCGGAACAATTAAGGATAATTGTGATATTTACTGTTCATAACAAAACTGTCCACTTGAGTCATAGTCACTAAATTATTTATATCTTAAGCTAAAGAATTATAAATTAAGATCCACTTGACTTTTCCAAAACTAGATCAAATATCTTATTACCATAAAATTTCCAAGATTTATGGATTATCCAATAAGTACAGTTAATTCTTCAAATTCATCCCTGTTCTGCTGTTTGACAGTTTCGACCTTTCTTTACTAAAAATTAAATATCTCTTAGGACGAGATTCGGATGATTTTCCAGTTTGTTTCTCTTGAAAATAGACTTATTAATAATTTAAAAATATAAATTCAAAACCCCCAATTATTTTTATAAAATTTTTAATGGTTTTTGAAAGTCAGAATAGGGGAACCCAAAATCCTTCTAACCTTGTCACACAAAATTTACCATATCTCATAATTTACAATTCCTCTGCTTACACCATTTCACTGTGAAAAACTAGACTCAATAAAATTTAATTTCATATTTTATTCAACCTCTAGTTCTATTTCCACAATATTTGGTGATTTTTAAAAGTTGTACTACTGTTGCTATCCAAAACTGTTTTAATGCTAATTTTTACTCTTCCATAATCATTTTTAAATAGGCATTTTTGCCAATCCATTTCTCCTTCCATATTCATTAGGCCACAAGTTAAATGGATAAACATATCATGTCTCAATTTAATTTTACCTAAAAGCCTCAGACATGATCATCAATTAAATTTACCACATATTTATATATCATAAGTATAGACCTATAATCACAAGGTCGTCACAAAATCATTCTTATAGGTATGACTTACTCATTTACATTCTTACCAAATGTCCAATATACATCAAGTCCATTACTCATGAATTTTTCATACATACTTGTACCCTTTCAACATGATCATACCTTTTCACATATTTGACATAATCTTTGAATTACCCGTTGAACCACTTGGAATACTAAAGGATACTTGGGGAAACTCGTACATATAGTAAGATGCCAATGCCATATCCTATATATGGTCTTACATGAGATCACACATATCGATGCCGATAGCCCGACTATGGTCTTACACGATGTCTTATATTGATGCCATGTCACAAACATGGTTTTACACGAAATCATATATCGATGCCAATGCCATATCCTAGATATGGTCTTACATGAGATCTAATATCAATGCCAATGCCATGTCCCAGACATGGTCTTACATGGGATATCATATCGATACCAATGCCATGTCCTAGACATGGTCTTACATGGGACCTCATATAACCGTAATGTCATGACATTTGTATCCTGGCTATTCCTAAGGTTCAACCAGGATTTTGAAGTATCAATTTTTCGTCGAATCGTCATCGAGACATCATTAATCAAATCCATAGAAACAAATATACATTTCATACAATATTAAAGCATTAGATACATAACAACATAATGTTGAATTATTTACACACGAACTTACCTCGATATCGAAAATGGTAAAAAAGACCTAACCGTCCAATACCCATTTTCCCTCGTTCTAGGCTCGAATCTTGCTTTTCTTCTATAACAACACATTTACCTCACTTATTAGTCACATTATTCATTGTGACGCAAAAATCATGTTATGACAAAATTACTTTTTTGCCCCTAAACGTTGTCATATTTACACTTTTGCCCTTAGGCTCGTAAAATGAAATGTGCTCAATTTATTTACTACCCATGCATAGCTAAACCTCTTTTATGCTTATAGTAGCCTGCATTTTTATTAAATCACTCTTTTATGACATATTTTATAACTTTTACAAATTAGTCTTTTTAAGAATTTTTACTGAAAATCACTTAGTAAAAGTCATTTCTCTAACCATAAACATGCATTTTCTACCATTAAACACAAAAATACACATATATTCATCATGGGTCAAAACCCTGTACTTTAACCATATCTCAAATTATTGGTAGAAATAGATAGATCTTGTTACGAGGATTTAAAAAACATGAAAATCATTAAAAACGGGGCTAGAACAGACTTACAATCGAGCTTGGAAGCTTTAAAAACCCTAGCCATGGTTTCCCCTTGTGAAATTCGGCCATGGGGTTGAAGATGGACAAAAATTGGCTTTCAATTTTATTTTTAATTCATTTTAATTACTAAATAACCAAAATGTCCCTAACTTAAAAATATTCTATTTCACCTATTTCTTGTCCATTTTGTCCAAAAAATTATCCAATGGTCTCATTGCCATTTAAGGACCTTCAATTTAAAAATTCATAACAATTGGACACCTCTAGCATATAAAACTCAACTTTTGCAAAACAAAGTTACCATCATTTTATTTCTTCTTCAACAGATTTCACAAAGAAAGAATAGCCATTTTTTAAGCTAGGGTTTGGCCAAGCATGTGTATGCAATTGGTGAGTGATTTTGTCTCGTTTTTAATGATTTCTATGTTTTTGAGATCGTTGCAGCTTAATCTAGCTAGCCCAGGGACTAGTTTGCAAAATTGGTAAAGGTTTAGGGTTTTACCATTGTTAAAGTAACATGTGTGTTGATGTTTAACGGTAGAAAATGTATGTTTGTTGTTAGATAAACAACATTTGTGAAGTGATTTTTGACAAAATTGTCATTTACGGATTAAATTGATAAATGTTGAAATTTTGTGGTTAAGTTTTGAAATAAATGAAAAATATGGACTGTTAGGGACCTAACTGAAATTCAGATAGCATGGGTTTAGGTTGAATTGCATGAATTTGTATTTTTATGAGAAAAGGACTAAATTGTAAAAATGTTGAAATATTAGGGGCAAAAGTGTAAAGTTGCTACAATTTGTATTTTGGACTAAATTGAATTGATTGATAATTAAATAAGTTAATTTTGATTAAATTTAGATCAAGAAAAGTGAAATACAGATTTAGATCAGGGAAAGAACAAGGTTTTAGACTAATCGACTTGTTTCATCATTTTTGCATTCGAGGTAAATTCGTATGTAATAAGCATTGTTATATTTATGTTTTAAATGTTTTGATATTGCATAAATTGAGAATACGGCTTTGCAGATTTGATCGATGACGATTCAACTATGAGAAATCCCGGTTGAACTTTAGGAATAGATTAGGATGCGAATGACATGTCATTAGGGGTTATGTGATTTGGGTGCTGGTCCGTACATCCTATCGGTGTCTGAGTTATCCTACATGTGTTGCGGATACTTGCCAGCTTGTGTTAGCAGCACCGTGTAGCTTCGTCATGACCATCAACTTGTGTGAGCAGATTTGTTGATAGCTGGAGAGTAAGTATTATTTGTGATACGAGATTTAGATAGCTTCGATTATGTATCTGGCACTTAGGGTGCGAGTTTCCCATGTATCTAGTAGTATTCCAAATGGTTCAACTGGTATGTCAAAGACATGGATAAGCATGAGACTAGTAAGAGATGGTACAGGTATGTACAAGAACCGTATAAGTATTGAATCGATGAAAGTTTTGAATTTCACAGTTTTGAATTTCACAACTAATCTTGTGGATGATTATGTGGAAGGTTTGTTAACTAATATGAGTTATCTGATGATATATTCAATTGTTTGAATTGTTTATTTACGATTAATTGAGTTTATTTCATACGAGCTTACTAAGCTTTATAGCTTACACTGTTTATTTTTTCGTGTTTTATAGTGAAATCAAAGCTAGCTCGGATTCGGGAATCGTTAGAGACCTCATCACGCTATCAAGCTATCACTTTGGTACTTTTGAATCTATGTATTTGCTATATGGCATGTATAGGAAATATGGTCATTTTAGTTATGTTTAGGTAATGGATTTAGCCATTTAAATTGTCTTGTAAATGTTGTGTGTTTGGTTATGATTTTAGCCACGTGATTTGGCTTATATTTGACATGTTTTTCTTATGTATATATATGTCTATAGTTGATCTTGTGATGTGTGAGTGATTAGTGGTAGAAGATGTTTGTTATAACTAGGAATCATGGACATCAAATGGTTAAATTCTGAATATTGATATGCTAGTGAATTTAGCAAAATAATGCATGTTTGAATGTGACCATTAGGTGAATTATGGATGTGAAATTTAATTTGAAATTGAATTGCATATTGGGGCATTTTTGCTTTGTATATGTTGGTATTGAAATGGTATAATTTATGCTTGGTTAAGGTTGGATGAATGCCTACTTATGTCATGTTTTTGTGCCAATTGGGTTGGTATAGGTATGAGTAAATTTGGGTGGCAAGATGGCTTGGTAAATAGCCTATTTTTGTCCACACGGGCAGAGACATGGGTGTCTTTCTCAGTCATGTGTGACACACGGTCAAGTGACACAGCCGTGTGTCCTCTGGAGTTGAATTAAAAATCAATTCAGATGCTCCACACGGCCTAGCACACAGGTGTGTGACTTGGTCGTGTGGCATAAGTCAGTATACCTTACAGGTTTGTTACGGCCTAGCAAACGGCTTGTCACACGGATGTGTGTGGCCATTTCAAAGGGCATACGAGCTAGTCACCTATGCATGTGGTTGGCCGTGTGACCCAAGTTAAAGAGTTACATGGGGTCGGACACGGCCATGTGATCCCATTTCGAATGTCCACACGGCTGGGCCACACGAGTGTGTGTCCCCTATATTTTGTAAAATTTTCCATGTTTTTTTGAAATTTTCATGAGTTATTGGTTTAGTCCCGAACCACCCCAAATGTATGTTTTGGGCCTCATAGGCTCGCATTAGGGATAATGTGATTGTTTATGAATGATAATTATATGGAAATAGAAAAATGTATGTGAAATGTATATTTAATTGTATAATAAGTTCGATAATGCTCCGTAACCTTATTTCGGTGTTGAATATGGGTGAGGGGTGTTCCAGCGTCGATATAGATCAGATCCATCACACGTAATTTCTCTGACAGTGATTGAAATTCAAACTGATATGACGTATAACAAAGAACAGATCATAATTTTAGCTCGAGAGGTTAAAAAGTTTAGAAATAAGAGCAGAGCTTTGGTGAAGGTTTTGTGGCAATGTCACAGGGTTGAAGAAGCTACATAGGAACTCGAGGAAGCTACGAGAAAACAATACCCTAAGCTCTTTTCTGTTAATATTTTCGGGGATGAAAACTCCTAATGGGGAGAGTTGTAACAGCCCGTTTTTTGTCAAGTTGGAGCAGTGGTTTTGGGACCATAAATCTGAGGTTAGAATAAATATTATTATTATTTTAATGTTTACAACATGATAGTATGATTGTGTGAAAGTTTCGTTAAGAAATTTTATCATTTAAGTGTTTAATTTGATAAAAAGGACTAAATCACATAAAGTGTAAAACTTGAGTTCTAATAGCTATAGAAATTTAAAGTGGAGGTCCTTAAGTGGTAATTAGACCATTAGTGTGATAGTGGACATTTATGGGATTGGTTTACTTGAAATTTTTACTATGTTATGAGGTTATATAAGTAAATTAGTTAATAAAGGTCAATTAAAATAAAACAAAATCATAATTTTTGTGTTCATCTTCTTCCTTAGTCGATTTTAACAAGAGAGGAAGCCATAGATAGGGCTTGACATTCGATCATGCTATCATTGCTCATTTAGGTTTAGTTTTTGTCCCGTTTTTAATGATTTCTATATTTTTTAGATTGTTGCAACTTAATCTAGCTAGCCCAGGACTATTATGGAAAATTTTTAAAGGTTTAGGGTTTTTCCATTGATGAAAATGTGTGTGTTTTGATGTTTGATGATAGAAAATGAATGCTTGTTGTTAGATAAACAACATTTGTAAAGTGATTTTTGACAAAATTGTCATTTAGGGATTTAATTGAGAAATGTGTAAAATTCACGGTGAAATGTGTGTAATAATGAAAATTTTGGGCTGCTAGGGACTTAATTGAAATTCGGCTAGCATGGGTATAAGTTGAATTTCATGAATTTGTGTTTTTATTAGCTAAGGACTAAATTGTAAAAATGCTGAAATATTAGGGGCAAAAGTGTCAAGTTGCTTTAATGTGTATTTTGGAATAAATTGAATTGAATGATAATTAAATAAGTTAATTTTGTTTTCATTTAGATTAAGAAAAGCAAAATTTAGATTTAGATCGGGGGAAAAAGTAAGGTTTTGGACTAGTCGATCTGTTCCGCCATCTTAGAGATCGAGGTAAGTTCGTCTGTTAATAAGCATTATTATAATTGTGTTTTAAATGCTTTAATATTGAATAAATTGTGTATACGACCTTGTGGATATAATCGACGAAGATTCGGCATTGAGAAATCCTGCTTGAAACTTAGGAATAGATTAGGATATGATGACATGTCATTAGGTTTATGTAATCCGGGTGTTGGTCCGTATGTCCTACCTGTGGCTGAGTTTTCGGCATGTGTTGCGGATTCTCGTAAGCTTGTGTGAGCAGCATAGTGTAGCTTCGTCATGACCGTCAACTTGTGTGAGCAGACCCGTTGATAGTTCAAGAGTATGCATTATATGTGATATGTGTAACGGCCCCACACCCGAAACCGTCGCCGGAGTCGAGCTTGAGGAGTTACCGAACATAATTTATCAAATTAAGAACTTCAAATCTTTTGTTTCTACATTCACAGCTTTCTAGCTACTCGCATTACAGTTACAAGAAAAATCATATCTCGAGTTATGAAACTCAAAATCAAGATCCGTAAATTTTTCATAAATCTAGACTCATATATCTATTTACTAATTTTTTTATAGAATTTTTGGTTGGGCCAATTAGTACAGTTTATTAGTTAAAGTCTCCCCTGTTTCAGGGTTCGACTGCTCTGACATCTGTGTATTACGAATCAGATATCTCTCTATACAGAATTTCAATGACTACGAGGTTTGTTTCTATTAAAACTAGACTCAATAAGGAATCTTTACATATAAAGATTGACTTATAATTACTTTTTTACAATTTATTATGAATTTTTAAAGTCAGAACAAAGGATCCAGAAATCACTCTGGCCCTGTTTCACAAGGTTTCAAGTATCTCATAAAGTATAATTTATATGCCTGTTTTTTTTATCCATATGAAAATAGACTCATTAAGCTTAAATTTCATAACTTGCTCATCATTTAATTCCATTTATATTATTTTTAGTGATTTTTCAAATTCATGTCATTGCTGCAGCAATATTCTGTTTTAAGGCAAATTTCATCTTTTCATGAGTTGTTATGAACTAGATAACCTATTAAACTTCCATGATATCAAACATGATCTAAATTTAACCATCACCATGACTTATCAATATCAAACATTTTCTCAACCAATCATGGCCATATCATAAAATTATTTACACAAAATAAATATATTGCTATACATGCCATACTTAAGTTTTACAAGCCATTTACCCAGATGAAAGTCCTTTGGATAGTGTGATCGAACCTTCGACCCGTCCCGATTCCCGAGCTAGCTTGTTCAAAACTACAGTAAATAAAGAGGAGGGAGTAAGCATAAATGCTTAGTAAGTTCATATGTAAATAACAAGTAACATAACAATACAAATATACCAAACAACTTTAGCATGGTATCACCAAAACATATATCATATTTCTAAACATCATTCATCATCTTACTACCTTATCGTTGTTGTATCTATTATCAACCCGAGGGTTAAGAACATACCTGTCCAAAGTGTCCATTTCACAACACTTACCAAAACGTCGCTTGCATCTTAAGTGTTCTTTCATTTCACTAGAAATTTCACCCGTTGAACACATCGGAATACAACTCAGATACACGGATAATTTGCACATAAGTGCCTCATATGTAATGAAGAAATCATGTAACCCGCCCCTAAGTGAACTCGGACTCAACTCAACGAGCTCGGGTGTTCGCATCCATAAGTGAACTCGAACTCAACTCAACGAGTTCGGATGCCTAGTTACATTTCACGAATTCGGACTCAACTCAACGAGTTCGGACATTCGCATCCATAAGTGAACTCGGACTCAACTCAACGAGTTCGGATGCTCAACCATCCTAGTGACATGTCACTTGTATCCTAATCTATTTATAAGGTTCAAACGGGCTTTTTTCCTCGATCTCACATTGCCGTCTTCCATGGAATATCGGAACCGATACTCGGTAGCAATTCATATTTATCAAGTAGTAAACATAATTTGCATATTACTCAACATTAACCACAAAGCATAATATTTCACGATAAAAAAATCAGCATATCATATAATTAACATCAATAACTTAAAAATAACAATTATGCTACATTATTTACACATGAACTTACCTCGTATGCGAAAATGGCTACTTTTACCATTTCGTCCACAACTTGGTATTTTTCCATTTTAGCCCGAATTTCAGTTTTCCTCGCTAATCGAGCTTGGAAGCTTGAAAAACCCTAGCCATGGTTTGTCCTTGCTATATTTGGCCATGGGGTTGAAGATGAGCAAAATTGGCTTTTAATTTTGTATTTTAATTCATTTTACCCCTAAATGACCAAAATGCCCTTACTACTAAACCTTCCAAAAATTCCATCCATGTCCAATTTTTGTCCATAGACTTAGAAATTGGTAAAACTGCTATTTAAGACCTCCTAATTAATATTTCAAAACAATTTCATACTAGAAACTTCTAGAATACAAGTTTTACAAATTATTCGATTTAGTCCCTAATTTCAATTTAAGCACTTTATGCATAAAATTTCTTCATGAAATTTTCACACAATCATGCAATTATATCATAGACCTCAAAATAATCATAAAATAATTATTTCTATCTCTGATTTTGTGGTCACGTAACCGCTATTCTGACTAGGCCCAAAATCAAGATATTACAACTCTCCCCCCTTTAGGGATTTTCGTCCCCGAAAATCTTACCAGAAAAGTGGTCTTCACTTAGATTCCTCAATTTCATATTCGGTGCTGAAGAACTTTCACTCAGGCGGTGCCTCCAATATATCTCATTAATTTCTCATATATTCTGAAAGTTTACGAACTCATCTCTTAATTGTTCTTAAATTTTCAACCCTTCTCCGTTTCCCTTGTCATCTTGACATAAAACCATATCTCAATTTGGTTAATGGAGACTAGAATTACAAGAAATTAAACAATCAAAAAGACTTGAAATTCCATGAATCTGATGAGTAGGAATTCATTCAATACCGATATGATTTATAGATCTCGCCAAACATTTAACAATAGGATACATCACATTTTCCTCTTTCCGCCATGGAAATAATTCTGATATGGCCTCAAGAATAATCCTTCTCATTTCCATCCCAATATCAACACTGGCAAGGATAATTTTGACAGATTCCAATGCTCGGCTTTAACCCCTTTAACAACTCCGATTTTATGTAACATCGAAAGCTCTAAACTATCACATTACCTCACTGTCTTGAAACACATCACAATTCATACAACGGTACATTACTGAAAGTCAGGAAGTCTTTACTCAATGTAGACTAGTCTAGTTCAGACGCTTCGGTTACCAATATTCTCATCTATCCAAACTTTGTCAACATGTAATAAACTTTTCAACTTTCACAAGACGAAAACCTTATCATTCGTAGTGACTTTAACTAATATCCAACTCTTTCTAATAAATATAGACTTCTCATTCAGACTATTTACTCTTTTATCAGTACAAAAATGAAATTATATTATCAGACTTGAGAAAAATAATCCTGACATAATTGTCACATGAAATCTTTCAAATAAATAATTCACCATACCGACTGAAACTCGCGCTTTTATCACCTATGCCTTTACTGATGTCAAATCCTTACACAGAAATTAGAAAAAAAAATCCCAATACTAAAATCACCATATTACCAAGATCAAATTAGAAGTATAGTCATATTTGACATGATTAGTACGAGCTGAAGAACGCACTTCGAACACGAGTCATAATTGACAAATTATGGAACAAAGATAACAAGGAAACTAAATAAAGAAATCCAAGATAAGATACTATGCCGTAGAATCGAAAACCAAACTCATAGAGAAAATACAGAATACCCCGATAATTCTTCAAAGAAAGAAAGTCCAAAAGAAAACATCATTTAATCCCACTGGAATCAAATATAACAAGAACAATATATCTTCCCATAGATATATATCAGATGAAGCATCAAGTAGAAGAAACAGAATCATAATATTCTTATCAGATGAAATGGAATAGAATACCCGATGAAATAGAGCAATATAAATTATAAACCAGTTAGACTACCAATGCTTTCATCCAACACCAGGATTAAAAGACATTCCCATATAACAAGAATTTCTTCAGAAGATCAATAGCCATAGAAATATTTCTGAGAACGGGTAAACACGTAGAACATCTCAAAAGAGACTGCTAAATTTGTCCAGTCATAACTGTCACACTCAGATAGTTCACATTTCAATTATCATTTCCCCAACTAGTTCTGCCGTCACAAATTTCATATTAAACCATTCACTAAAAAAGGCCAGTTCTGAATAAATTTCGATTTACACTTTTCTCGACCTTGCACCTGAGTAATTCGGTTTACCAAGGAGAATTCCTTTTCTAATTGGGATAGTGCATAACTCCAATAATCTTTACCAAGTCAGTATGCTCCACACAGCCCAACACACGGGTGTGTGACTTGGCCGTGTGGCATAAGTCAGAATACCCTACAATTTGGGCACGGCCTCGTACACAGCTTGGCACACAGGCGTGTGAGGCCATTTTGAAGGGCACACGGGCTAATCACACGAGTGTGTGGTTGGCTGTGTGACCCAAGTCAGAGAGTTACACGGGGTTGGACACAGGCTGGGACACGGCCATGTGATTCCATTTCAAATGTCCACACGGCCTGTGCCACGAGCGTGTGTCCCCTGTATTTTGAAATTTTTTTTAAGTTTTCTAAAAGTTTCCTCTGTTATCAGTTTAGTCTCGAACGACTCTTAAAGCATGTTTTGGGCCTCGTAGGCTCGTAAAGGGACAATGTGAATGATTTTGAATGATGTTTATTTGGAATTTGAAAATGTATGCGAAATGTATGGTTTTTTTTGCGAAATAAGTCTGGTAATGCTCTGTAACCCTATTCCAGCGTTGAATACGAGCGAGGGGTGTTACAAAATGTATTCTCTCTCTTTTTGTTTTAGTTTCGATCGATTGAAGAAGAATGAATAGTGGGTAGCCATTAACTTTATTTTATTTTATTTTTTACTTCAATTATTATTTAATATTAATTTAACCTATATTTTATATCAACCATTATCATAAACCGTCCACTATAATGAAATATGACATAATTTCCATTTAAATCCATTTACTTCTATTATTTGACTCATTTAGCTATTATAAATTAATAGTTTTCTCTTTTATAGTTTTTACGATTTAGTCATTTTTATTAATTAACTATTAAATCTTCAAAATTCTGGACCTGTAACAGCCTGATTTAGACCCTAGCTGAAATAGTAGTTTTGGGACCACAAATCTGAGTCAGAGAAATATTTTAATATTATTTTTTGTGCTTATAATATGTGAATTAATATGTGTGAAAGTTCCGTATAAAAATTTTAGCGTTTGTGTGCTCGATTGTGCAAAAAGAACTAAAATGTAGAAAATGCAAAAGTTGCATTCTATATGTTAAAAGTGCCAAATGGTTATGGCTTATTAAATGGAAGGTCTTTATGCTGTAATTAGACCATTGATAGTGGAATTTGACAAAAATGACCATTAAATAAATAACTTTAAACAGTTATAAATAAGGTTAATAGGTAAATAGATTATTAATGTTATATTAAATAAAACTAAAGCCAAAATTAATCCATTATCATCTTCTTCACACCGAAAATCAAAAGAAAAGAAAGCTATTGAAGCATTTTAGGGTTCGACTCTTATTTCCTTTGATTAAGGTATGTATTGAGCTCGATTTTTGATGATTTCTACGTTTTCGTGATCGTTGCTTTGAGTACTAGCTAGCCCATGCTTGACTTTCTGAATTTGATGATGAATCTGAGTTATGCCATTGATGAAAATGTAAGCTTTATGATGTTAGTTGATGGAAAATGAAAAATATATATTGGGTTATTATGTTTTCTATTTGAATTTTTGATGAATTTGAGTATTTTGAACTAATTTGTGAAAATGAGAAATTGAAGGGCTAAAATGTGAAATAAATGAAATTTTGTATATAGAGTGATTTTTGTATATTTTGTGAGTTTTGTGATTAAGAACTAAAGTGTTAAAATATGAAAATATAAGGGCTAATTTGTAAAATGCCCTAAATATGTACACATGGATTGAATTGAATGATTTGTTGAACAAAAGAGTTAAATTTGAATGTGTATAGATCAAGAACCAAAGCAAATGGAATTGGATCGGGGAAAGTCGAAAATAGTTGAATAGTCATTCGTGTTTGTTCATTCCTGTACGAGGTAAGTTGATATACAAATAAATGTGTTTAAATTGAATTATTATTGCTTATATGTTAATTAATAATGATGAACGACTATTTGAGATGAAAATGAGATATCCGAGAAAGTTTCGATAATGTGATGACGTCCGAAAAGTCCCATACGAACCATAGGAATAGTTAGGATACATATGTCATGACATAGGATTCTGATGTGTGATTTCGTGTAAGACCACATCTGGAACGTTGGCATCGATTTGAGATTTACGTGTAAGACCATGTGTGGGACATCGACATCGTATTTGATTTCGTGTAAGAACCTGTCTGGGATAGTGGCATCGATATTTGATTACATGTAAGACCACGTCTGGGACGTTGGCATTGTATGAGCTTTTCCAGCTATTCGCATATCCTATTTGATTCTCTATGGTTCAACGAGAATTCTGAGAAACGAATGACTATGTGAATGTGTATCCAATTTAGGTACGTTTGAAATGTATATCATTTTTTAGAATGAAAGGTAAGTATATCTACATATGTGGACATATAACATATGTATTAATTATTATTATGAGAATGAGATGTGTTATATGTAATTGAATTATGATCAGAAGACTATATGGGACATATGGATATGTGATTGTATTTTGCCATGACCTAAATGAATGAATTGGTTTAGAATTGTGTTATGTGATAACTTTATTTGTATATGGCTTATTGAGCTTTTGAGAGCTTACTTTGCGTGTTTTTAAATTGTTTTATAGATTATCGAAGCTACCGGAAGCTCGTAGATCGTCGAGGACCATCACCACACTATCGAACTCTATTTTGGTGTCTTTTGAAAATGTGAATATTAAAGCATGGCATGTATAGGCTAGACGTATTTGAATATGATTTGTGAAGTATATCCATGCCATGTGATATGGCTAGATTAAAGTTGCTATTTGGTTTGGTTTTTGGTATATAAGTTGTGTTAAAAAATAGTATGTTTTGAAGTGCATAATTGGCCTAGTAAGAAATGGTCAATTTGGTAAGTTAGTTATTTGAATTAGTTATGGTAATGGTATGATTTTGATATGAAAAATGGATGTGAAAAATTGGGATAATGACATGTATGGATGAATGAGTTTGGTATGTGATTTTGGTATCTTATGGTTTGGATGATAAGGATGATATTGGTTGGTGATTATATGACATGAAGGATGTATGTTTTGTGAGTAAAATTGGTTGAAATTATGGTACAATTGTGCTTTAATTTTGGACTTGTAGGGATGACCATTAAGGGTAGCAAATTGTCTTTGCAAATAGCCTATTTTTGTCCACACGGGCAGAGACACGGGCGTGTGTCTCAGCCGTGTACGACACACAGTCATGTTACACAGCTGTGTGTCCCTTGGTGTAGTCCTACAATTTAAAGTCAATCTCAAGCACGACCTGACACACAGGTGTGTCTAGTGGCCGTGTAAGGCACACAACTTTGGCACATGGGCGTGTGTGGCCATTTCGAGGGGTACATGGGCTAGACACACGGGCGTGTGGTTAGCCATGTGACCCAAGTCAGTTTCAACCATGGCCAAGGCACACGGGCATGTCTCCGGCCATGTGGTACAAGTCAGCATGTATCCCTGTTTAGCCACGTCTTAGACACACGAGCGTGTCTATGCCGTGTGAGGTACATGGCCTTGATAAACCGTAATTTATACATATTTTTGTCCTATGCTTAGCACATTTATGGATGGTTTCTCGTTAGAATTGGTGAATTCGATACTCCCAATCCTTTAATTTCATGTTCATACTTAGGAGAGCATAGGAGAGTAAAAAAAATGAGAAACTGGCCAAAAACAGAGAAAATGGACCCACATGGGAAATCAACACGGCCTGGACTTCCTCACACGGGCGTGTCACACGGCCGTGTCCATTTGGTAGGATTGAAGCACGACTTACACGGGTAGACTACACGCCCGTGCTGCAACACCCCGAACCCGAGACCGTCACCGGAGTCGAACACGAGGTGTTAACAGACTTTTAAAAAAAATTTCCCAGACACTGCCAATCTGCGTACTAGTCGCTTTAAAAATCATATCTTGAGTTCAGAAACTCGGAATCCAATTCCGTAAATTTTCCCTGAAACTAGACTCATATGTCCATCTACATATTTGTTTGTAGAATTTTTGGTTAGGCCAATTAGTACAGTTTATTAGTCAAAGTCTCCCATGTTACAGGGATCGACTACAATGACCTTTGCGCATTACGACTTGGATATCTCCCTATACAGGGCTTCAATACTGATGCCGTTTGTTTCTATAGAAACTAGACTCAGAGAGGAATCTATAAATATATGGCTTGACTCCTAATTGTCTCTGGTTAATTTATAATGAATTTCCAAAGTCGGAACAGGAAATCCAGAAACCGTTCTGGCCCTGTCTCACAAGAACCTGAATATCTCTTAACATACTGTCCGTATGATTGTTTCGTTACTTTCCTATGAAAATAGATTCATCAAGGTTCGTTTAAATAATTTATTAACTATTTAATTCCATTCCTACTATTTTTAGTGATTTTCCAAATCTACATCACTGCTGCTGTCAGCATCTGGATTTAAGGTAGACTTTACCTATTTCATAGTTTCCATGATTCAACTAGCCCTTTTTGCATAAATAGCACAATTTATGATAGTGATTAACCATTCCCATGGCCAATCCTTGTCAAGCATATCCACACCAAATGATTATAACATTATACTCAAACATATATAAGCCATTTTCGCATGGCTATCCAAAATTATACAAGTCCAAAGGGTCCATGACCCACAACAAACGGGTAGTCCTATACATGCCATTTCGAAGTTCAACCAAAATTGTACCAAAAAGGGGGGGGGCTTTGATAGTGTGGGCGACTTCGACTTCAAAATCCCGAGTCCGATAGCTGGAGAACCAAAATCTATAAAACAGAGGATCAAAGAAACGGAGTAAGCATTTATGCTTAGTAAGTTTTGAGCAAGGAATTCCAGCACAACAAAAGTATAGCATTCATGTAGCTAAACGGATAATTTCATATGCACAATTTTTCAATATCATACTTGTTTCACATTACCAACCCTTATGTACATACACAAAAGATCCACTTAGCCAAAGGCCGGTAGCTCGTTTATCAACTGAGCGAATACTTATTTGTAAGGGCTCAACTAAATTCAAGCACATACGAAACATACCTCAATGTTGGGATGTTTCTAGAGTATTTACTGAAATTTTTACAGCAAGATCATTCATTCCCAAATCACGTACCTTCGGAATTTAACCGGATATAGCTACTCGTTCAAATGCCTTCGGGACATAGCCCGGTTATAGTAACTCGCACAATTGCCTTCGGGACTTAACCCGGATTTAGTAACTCGTGCAAATGCCTTCGGGCTTAGCCCGGAATTAGTATCTCGCACAAATGCCTTCGGATCTTAGTCCGGATATGGTCACTTAGCACAAAGCCTTCGGGACTTAGCCCGGACATCATTCAAATAACCATGCACATTTAACAATAAATCATGGCACATTCGTATTTCGTTTTCGTTAGCAAAACTCAAACACAAGACATTTATCATTCTTGCAATTTCGGCTCAATAGCCACACAAAGAGCATGATTTTAATTTGCTTAAAACATGATCTAATCAAATCATAATTTAAGCTCTTTTACTCAAGAACTTACCTCGGGTGTTGTTGAACGATTCCGATAGCTATTCGACCACTTTTTCCTTCCCTTTATCGGATTTAGTTCCCCTTTCCTCTTGAGCTTAATTAAACAAATAAATTGATTTAATCATTTGAGCATCGAAAAGAGGAACACAAGGCACTTAGCCCATATTTATACATTAGACATTAAAGTCACATATGTACGGAATCATGAATCAAACTCAACATTTTAGCTAATTTTTCCCCCTTGGCCGAATTTTCTAAGCCAAGACAAAAGCATCAATATGCTTGCCTCTAACCGAATACATGCAACACCAATCTCCTTCCTATGGCCGAATATGCATGTCTATGTTGGGGCCGATTTCAACACTTAATACATTCTACAAGTATGGTCACTTGTATTGACTAAACACCCTTTTGTTTCAAGTTCAAAACTTGGCTAATACACACATATATACACTAGTAAAGCATCCTCTCCCTTTCCATCAATTTAACACATGCATTACTCATTAATATACAAAAAATATATTCGGCCTTAGCACACAACTTGCTAGCCGATTCTTCTCCATCTAGCAACCAATGCACATATGTGCTCACTCAAAAATGCTAAAAAGAAGATTCAAGAATCATCAATCCACCATCACATGCATCATTAACAAGCTTCATATTTAGCATGCAATGGCATTAACACAAAATCTACCTAGGCTGAATATCATCCCCATGACATAGCAAAGATTTGAACCATGGGCTAATTAGAACTCAAGCTAGCAACTAAAAACATGCATGAATCTCATGGCACAACCTCAAACATACCTTGATCTAGATACAAGTATGGCCAAACCTCCCCCTAATCCTCTTCCAAACCAAACATGAAGCAAGAACTCCTTCCTCCTTCCTTTGAATTTTCGGCCAAATGAAGATGAAAAAGGATGAACAAAATTTTCTCTTTTCTTTTCTTTAACTCACGGCAATGGGGGGGAAACAACCACACATTTTTTTTCATCATATTCCCTTTCATTATTTTATGCCCATGCTCCTTATTTTATTTTTTTCCACCCATGATGCACCAACACAACATGTCTATGACATGTCTTGCCCATCACACTTGGTCTACCATGCTTGTCATGGCCGGCCACTACTAATTAGGGGGGAATTTGACATGCAAGTCCCCCCTTTTTATTTCATGCACTAATAGGTCCTTATGCTTCGACCTATCACATTTCAAAAATGTCGCACATAAGTCATATTGACTAAATTCACATGCAATCGACTAAATCGAAGCTTGAAATTTTCACACATTCATAATTACATATTCTAGACAATAAATATCACATTCAAACATTTCGGTGACTCGGTTTAGCGGTCCCGAAACCACTTCCCGACTAGGGTCAATTTTGGGCTGTCACACATGCCTATTGAACAGCCTTGACCATGGGCTGGAGTTATCGCACACGGGCGTGTCCCTGCCGAGCCCAAGTATAGTCCTATTCGAAAAAGGCCAACTTTTAGGGCTCTTAGGCATCCAAAAGCCTATTTAAACACCTGAGGAGGCACTAAAGAGGGGGACGGAGAGTAGGAAGTAATGAGTTACTCAAGGAAAGCCGATTGATCCATCTCAGAAGCCAGATTCATCATCAAGAATAAAGATCTCCCTTCAAGTTCCTTGAGGAGTTTTGGGTTTCTTATGTTTTGTTATCTTTATACTTTTGAGATCTTTCCTTCATAAGTATGAACTAAAACCCCTAAATACCTAAGGGGAATGAAACCTAAGACAAATCTTGTTATTATTATCTGAATTGTATGATAAATATTTGACTTGTTCTTAATTATGTGTTCTTAATTCTTGTTTTGATATTCCAGGATATTGATTCAAGTTAACGCTCTTATTCAGAGGAGGAATAGACCCTATCTAAGAGTAAATTTGTCGTAATTAAGTGGAGTTGATTGCGCGCCTAGAGATAGGGTGACAAGATTTTGCCGGATTAGGGTGAAACTTAATAAGGGAATCCATAGATTGAGTTAATGCAATTCTAGGGTGTTAATTAGAAAAATATTTCAATTATTCAACCAATGTTAGACGTTATCAGTCTTGAGGGAGATAATAATTTAACTTAGGGATTTCTACGGATCAAGTAAAATGAATAAATCGCTGATTCAGAGTCAAATAACAAGTGAAGTCTAGGTGGATTTTTCCTTAGGTATTGTCTCAATCAATCGAATTTTCCCAAAAGTATTTTCCCAAGTTTTGTTTCTATGCATTCTTAGTTAGTAATTAATTTAGATAACCAAACCTCTTAATTTTTAGGCTAGATAATAAAAAGGAAGTAAATACTAGTACTCGTAGTTCCTTTGGGTTTGACAATCCAGTCTTGCTGAACTATACTACTATTCGATAGGCATACTTGCCTTAATCGTGATAATAAGTTAGTCTCAAGAACGATTCATTTATAAATTTATAAAAAGAAATTTTGTATGTGCTCGATTTAGTCCTGACCCCTTCCTAAAGCATGTTTAAGGTCTCGATGACATAAGAAAGGGACTTTGAAATGATGTTTGACTATGATGTTATTATGTGTGGATGATATTTGTGAGTTGATTATAAAATGTTTTGATATGTCCGATAATGCCTTATAACCCTAGTTCGGCGACGGATACAGGTTAAGGGTGTTACATTTAGTTGGTATCAGAGCTACGGTTTAGTCTATTCTATGATTAATGTTGCTTATGTGAGTCTAGCTATACATGCCATTTTTATAAACTGCGATAGTGTGATGAATCCTGATAGCAAAAAATATGTTTTTATATAGTAAATGGATCCCGAACGAGCAGTAGCTAACGATGTTGAGAGTAATGCACCCGCTCCCGCTCAAGGGGCAGTGCAATTTGATTCTAGACCTGTTACTAGTAGCCACAAGGGAGAGGCTAAGCAAGCCTTTTACCAAATGATGAATGATTGGTTCACTCAGGATATTAGAACCAATCCGGCTGTGCCACAACCTTCACCCCTGCCTAATCCTTCAGAGGTCCATACCATGCGACAAGTTGTAAATCTGTTACAAATATCACGCATCAGGCCTGATCACACAGGCGTGTGACCTCTGTAACTTTGAAAATCTGTTAAGTTTCTGAGAAATTTTGTATGTGCTTGATTTAGTCCTGACCCCTTCCTAAAGCATGTTTAAGGTCTCGATGACATAAGAAAGGGACTTTGAAATGATGTTTGACTATGATGTAATTATGTGTGGATGATATTTGTGAGTTGATTATAAAATGTTTCGATATGTCCGATAATGCCTTATAACCCTAGTTCGGCGAAGGATACAGGTTAAGGGTGTTACATTTAGTTGGTATCAGAGCTATGGTTTAGTCGATTCTATGACTAATGTTGCTTATGTGAGTCTAGCTATACATGCCATTTTTATAAACTGCGATAGTGAGATGAATCCTGATAGCAAAAAATGTGTTTTTATATAGTAAATGGATCCCGAACGAGCAGTAGCTGACGATGTTGAGAGTAATGCACCCTCTCCTGCTCAAAGGGCAATGCAATTTGATTCTAGACCTGTTACTAGTAGCCACAAGGGAGAGGCTAAGCAAGCCTTTTACCAAATGATGAATGATTGGTTCACTCAGGATATTAGAACCAATCCGGCTGTGCCACAACCTTCACCCCTGCCGAATCCTTCACAGGTCCCTACCATGCGACAAGTTGTAAATCTAATTCAGTTGAGTAAGCCTCTGGTTGATAAAATTAGAAAATATGGGGCTGAAGAGTTTTGTGCTACTACAGATGATGATGTTGAGAGAGCTGAGTTTTGGATCGAGAATACAATATGAGTGATTGATGAATTGTCATGTACTCCTGATGAATGTCTTAAATGTGTCGTTTCACTTTTGAGAGATTCGTCGTACCATTGGTGGAAAACATTGATATCGGTGGTTCTGAAAGAACAAGTCACTTAGGAGTTCTTTTAGACTAAGTTTAGAAAGAATTACATCATTTAAAGATTCATCGATTAGAAACGCAAAGAGTTTCTTGAGTTGAAACAGGGTTTTATGTCTGTTTCGAAATATGAGCTAGAATTCATGAGATTGAGCCAGTATGCAAGAGAATGTGTCTCAAATGAAGCAATTATGTGCAAGAGATTCGAGGATGGCTTGAATGAAGACATAAAATTGTTAGTCGGGATTTTGGAAATAAAATAGTTTGCTGTGCTTGTTGAACGAGCATGTAAAGCTAAAGAACTCGAGAACGAGAAAAGAAAACTTGATTCAAAAGGTAGAGAGGTTTGAGAAAGATCATCGAATAAGTCATTTCAATCAGCATCAAAGATATTTTGAGATGATTATAGCGTGGGACATTCGAGTAGAGATTGTACTAGATCACATTCGAGCTTCAGAGCTCCAGCTACTTCTATTGCAAGTGTTGGAAATGTTTGATCCGATCGACCCGAATGTAGACATTGTGGTAAAAGACATTCGAGAAGTTGTAGATTGAATGACCGGGCATGCTTTGATGTGGATCCTTAGATCACATTATCCGTGAATGTCCTGAGCCTGTAGAGTAAGAGATTGTGCAAAATTTGAGGCCGAGTGGTTATACAGCTCGAGGTAGACCACCTAAAAACATGGGTAATGTGAGTGGCACACATAGAATGACTAAAGAAACTGTTGTTTGATCTAAGGCTCGAGCACCTGCCAGTGTTTATACTATTCGCTCTCGCAAGCAAGCTTCGTCTCCAGATGTTATTATTGGTACTTTCACTCTCTGTGATACTAGTTTTTTTGCATTGATTGATCCTAGATCAACTCATTCTTATGTATGTGAAACTTTAGTATACAATAAGACTTTTCCTGTAGAGTCTACTGAATTTGTGATTAGAGTATCAAACCCCTTAGGTAGCTGTGTTCTGGTTGATAAAGTACGCAAGAACTGTCCATTGATGATTCTAGATAATTACTTTTCGGCTGATTTGATGTTGTTACCATTTGAAAAATATGATATAATTCTGGGTATGGATTGGTTAACACTGCATGATGCGATAGTGAACTGTAAACGAAAGACGATTGATCTGAGATGTCAGAATAATGAGATAATTCAGATTGAGTGTAATGATTTGAGTGGTTTTCCGGAAGTGATTTCTTCGATGTTAGCTCAGAAATATATGAGAAAGGGGTGTAAAGCTTATTTTGCTTATGTGCTCGACACTAAAGTGATCGAAAAGAAAATTGAATCAGTGCCTACTGTTTATGGGTTTCCTAATATGTTTCCTGAAGAATTATCGGGATTACCTCTGATACGAGAATTTGAGTTTGGTATTGAGTTCGTGCCGGGAACTACTCTGATATCAATAGCTCCATATAGAATGGCTTCGACTGAGTTAAAAGAATAAAAGTCTTAGTTGCAAGAATTGATCGATAGAGGATTCGTAAGACCGAGTTTCTCACCTTGGGCTGCTCCCATTCTGTTTGTGAAAAAGAAAGATGGCATGATGAGAATGTGTATTGATTATCGTTAGTTAAATAATGTGACTATCAAGAATAAATATCCTCTGCCCAAAATTGATGATTTGTTTGATCAGTTGAAAGGAGATACCTTGTTTTCAAAGATAGATTTGAGATCGAGTTACTATCAGTTACGAGTTAAAGACTCTGACGTGCCAAAGATTGCTTTCTGAACGAGGTACGAACATCATGAGGTTTTAGTTATGCCTTTATGACTAACAAATGCACCTACTATTTTTATGGACCTATGAATCGAATCTTTAGACAATAGTTGGATCGATTTGTAGTTGTGTTTATAGATGACATCTTGATATATTCTCGTAATGAATTTGAGCATGCCGAACATCTGAGCTACAGACTTTGCGTGATAAGCAGTTGTATGCGAAGTTTAGCAAATGTGAATTCTGGTTATGAGAAGTCAGTTTCCTGGGACATGTTGTGTCAGCATCTGGTGTCTGAGTTGATCCAAGCAAGATTTTAGCTATTTTGGATTGGAAGCCCCCAAGAAATATTTCTGAAGTCCGCAGTTTTTTGGGACTTGCAGGTTATTACTGACGGTTCATAAAAGGTTTTTCTACGATAGCGACTCTGTTGACAAAATTGGTTCCAAAAGATGTGAAATTTGAATGGTCTAAAAAGTGTCAAAAAAGTTTTGATCAGTTGAAAGCCTTATTGACTGAAGCTCTAATGTTAGCACAACCAGAATCGGGTAAAGAATTTGTGATTTATAGTGATGCATCGTTGAACAGTTTAGGTTGTGTTTTGATGCAAGAAGGAAAAGTTATAGCCTATGCTTCGAGATAGTTAAAGCTGCATGAAAAGAATTATCCTACACACGACCTTGAATTAGCTGCGATTGTGTTTGCTTTGAAGATTTGGCGTTACTATCTGTTTGGTGAGAAATGTCACATATATTCTGATCATAAAAGTTTAAAATATCTGATGACTCAGAAAGATTTGAACCTGAGACAGAGAAGATGGCTAGAATTACTAAAAGACTATGGGCTTGTTATTGATTATCATCTGAGAAAAGCAAACGTTGTTGTTGATGCTTTGAGTTGAAAATTATTGTTTGCATTGCGTACGATAAATACTCATTTAGTTATGCTCGATGATGGTTCGGTATTAGCCGGATTGAAAGCGAGACTGTTATTTATTCAGCAGATTTGCGAAGCTCAGATGGTTGATAATAAGATTATAGAAAAATGAGCTTAGAGTGATAATGAGGATTGTCTGAGATTCCGAGATAGGATTTGTGTTCTGAGAAATCCAAAGTTGACACAGATGATTCTGAAAGAAGCGCATCATAGTTATCTATCAGTACATCCGGGTTGTACGAAAATGTATTATGATTTGAAATAGCATTGCTGGTGGTCTGGAATGAAAAGAGATATCTCTAACTTTGTTTCAAAATGTTTGATCTGTCAGCAAGTTGAAGCTGAACATCAGGTGCCATCTGGTTTGTTACAACTGATTATGATTCTGAAGTGGAAATGGGATAGAATAACGATGGATTTTGTTTTCGTTTTTCCCCTAACTCTGAGAAAGAAAGATGCAATTTTGGTTGTGGTTGACCGATTCATGAAATCAGCTCATTTTATTCCGGTATGATCTGACTACTCGCTTGATAAATTAGTTGAGTTATACATTTATGATATTGTGAGATTGCATGGGGTGACATTATCTATTGTGTCAGATAGAGATCCGAGATTCACTTCGCGGTTTTGGAAGAAACCGCAAGAGGATTTGGGTACGAAATTGCACTTCTATTGTAACACCCTGAATTTGGGCCTAAAAGTAATGGGCCTTGAGTTTGGGATTGGTTAGATGGCGGCTTGAATAAAAGAAATGTGTTTAAATATTTTATAATTGTGTGTTTAGTTTTATTGTTAAGTAATTTAGGAAGGGTAGGTAGTGTGGAAAAAGTCCGGGGTTCGATCTAGGGCTTTAGCAAAATTTTGCATATTTTTTAAAGAACCCTAAGCATTAGGTGGAAGGCTTATGAATAAGACCTGGTAAAATTTGACACAAGGAAGCATGTGGCCTAGTGGCAAAATGCGTGGGTAGTAAGTAGGAGGTCTAGGGTTCAAGTCCTGGCCTTGGCAAAAATTTTTTTATTACCCATAAAATTAGTAGGGAAGTTAGTGTTTAGGCCTTATAAATATGTTAGGTGGGAATTTGACACAAGGATGCGCTTGGCCCAGTGGCAAGATGGCGTTAGGAGTAAGGAGAGGTGCTGGGTTCAAGTTGTAGCATAAGCTAGATGTTGTGGGTCTTTTTTTTGGACAACATGGAGGTCGACAGGAAGAGTTTAGAACTAATTGGGGAGGAGAAATGACACAAAAGAGCTTGTGGCTTGGTGGCAATGGACATATAGCGCAACCAAGAGATCAGGGGTTTGATTTTGAATTGTAGCAAATATTTTTAGGATAAACAGGTTGTGAGTTAATAGGCCTTAAAAATAGTTAGGGATGAAATATGGCACAAGAGCGCCTGCGGTGTAGTGGCGTGAGGCATGCTATGGTTATGAGAGGGAGTAGGTTCGAATCCCAGGCCTGACAAAGTTTAAATTTTTATTCCTTAAGAAAACAGAGGCTTTGGCGTATAAGCCTTATAATTAATTGTGACCAAATGGTAGCATAAGAAAATATATGGTGTAGTGGCTAGCAGCGTGTGGAGAGGTAGAGTAACCTTGAGGTTTGGAGTTCGAGTGGAGGCACACGCAAAGGGAGAATTTAATTTGGCTACTCAAGTGCTGTACGGTGGAAGCAATTTGAATGCAATTCAAATTGGAATTTTCGGCTAAAATCAAGGGGATTAGGATGAGGATTAAGGGTAGATATGATGGTGATAAAATTGGAGAATTTGAAGGGAAATTATCTTGACGAGTTTAAGTCGATTGAGGAGTGTAGGTGTATTATTTATTTATTTATTTTTAGTATAAATATGTGTGTCGTACAGGCGAGTAAGGGCATTTGTTGTTTTTTTGTGCTTCAGTCGCATGTCACTCTTCTTTTTCTTTAAGCCAAATTCTTGATCTTTTCTTCCCTATTTTAATCGAATCAATCTCTTCCCTCCTCAACTTAGCTGACTGTTTCTTTTTCATTTAAAAGCCGATTCATACACTTTGGGGGTTTGATTTCTTGTTGGCAAGCAATCTTGCAATCAGTATTCTTCGGCTTTTGTTAAATATTTCTAAGTTCTTTCATTTCTACACTCTTAAAAGCCGATTCTTCTTTATTCTTTCAAAAACTTTCGTTAACCTACGGTTTCTCCATTTATTTCTTTTTCCCTCTCATTCAAGAGTGTGGTCACTAATGGAAAAAGGGAGTTCTAGCAGAAAGGTTGGGAAAGAGGCTCCCAAGTTTAAGCGACGTAAGGTGTCAGCCGTTAGGGACTTTCCGTCTGGATACAGAAGGGGGGCTACGTCAGATTTCGAGTTACATAGGAAGATCACAATCGATCAATCTAGTCAAGGCAAGTATAGGTGGTTCTTCGATAAGTAGTGGATTTATTTTGAACTAATGGAATGTGACTAATGGAATATAGCGTTGAATATTGGTTCGGGCGATTATGAATACTTAGTACTCCAGGTGATAAGGTGTGTACTTCTACCCTATGATAACGTGATATAAAGCCGAAGGTGTGTACACACACTACACACATAAGTAGATTGGCAAAAGCCGAAATGCCAAAAAGTCGAAGTACCGAAAAGCTGAAAGTTTGACTACGGAAGTCTTACGAGTGCGCGAGTACTCGTGAGATGGAAATCGATAGGTTTTCTGAGGCCCCATAACGATTCCATGGGCTTGGGCTGTGAATTGGTCAACTGGGCCAGAATAGGCTTAATGGGCCTGATGGGCTGTTGGGCCCATAATAGGCAAAAATTGATAATTGATGCTATGTGATGAGAAATCGTATGTAAGCATGACTATAAATGTGAATTGGGCCTGATGGGCCATATAAATGTGATTTGGGCCTAATGGGCCATATAAATGTGATTGGGCCTAGTGGGCCATATATAGGTATGTGAACTTGATTGGGCTTTGTAAGGGGTTTTAGGCCTAGTATATTATGACTACATAAAACTTAATTAATATATTACAGCCGTGGACAAGTCATAGGGTTAAGGTGTGGCAACGGGAATATGCATGTCTAGGATTGGATCTGGGGAGAGTTTGGTACTTAAGCGGTCTTAATGTCTCACCTCCTCTTCTTTGGAATCCTACCTGGTGCATAGTATTCGTTCATCTTAGCTCTCGAGATTTGTTAACGGGCCAAGGTAAGTGAAAGCCGTAATAAAAGGAAAAATTACCGAAATGCCCCTAAGGGCAAAAATGGCTGAAATACCCCTAGGTGTTGAATGTAAGTTTTATGGATGTGACATGCATATTTGCTGCATAGATATGATATTCTGCTTAGGTTGCATATGGGTTGGGTATTATGGAACGGAGGAAGTATATGAGGATCGCATGGTTGCTTGACAATCATGGATCCACCGACGACTTTTAATCCCAATGTGTAAATGGAGGTAGTTCCGCAATCGGGCTACCATGGATGTGTATCGGTTGGGTGGGTCGATCTTATATCCCCACATGATGTGTCGGGGGACGGAGCTGGTGTGTAGCGGATGGATTATTGGGGTGGGATTGCACTCCATTGCATTGCATGTATGATATTGTTGTGATATTATTGCAATGTGGGATTCGGCCCAACCGAGGTTAATTTGGGCTAAGGCCAAGAGACCACTGTTATTTAATTGGGCTCTGGCCCAAAATGACTAACGATTGCTTTATACTCGTTGAGGGTTGAACACACTAAGCTTTCGAAACTCACCCCCCTCCTTCTAAACATTTCAGGTGATCCTCAGTAGGCGGTTCGACGGATAGTGGGACTCGGAGGTGGCCAACTAGCATAAAAAGTTTAGACTTAGTCTTTATGTAATTTTTAATATATTTACTTTAAATTATTTGTATTTGATTTGGGTTGTAACAAGGTCTTTCCTCTGGCTAATATTTCAAATTAGGATTATTATCATTTTTTTATGCTTTATATTTATTAGAAGTAGAACGTGGTTTGCTAAACCATAACTGTTTTTAAATACTACATTTCTGCAACTCAATTTTTAAATGACGAGTTTTCATAAAATCATATGTTCTAAATAAAGCTTCCGCAACTGAAAAGAGATTTTACAAAGTAATTAAGGTTTTTCATTTTAAGGAAGTGTTTCCAATGAAAACAAGGTTTTCGCTAAAACATTTCAATGTGACGCGCCAAATTCGGCCATAATGTCTGGGTCGGGTTTGGGGTGTTACATCTGTACTGCTTTTCACCTGTAGATGGATGGTCAATCTGATTGGATTGTTTAGATTCTTGAGGATATGTTGAGATGTTGCATTCTTGAGTTTGAAGGTACGTGGGAACAGTATTTGCCATTGATAGAATTTTCTTATAATAATTGTTTTCAATCGAGCATTAAAATGGCACCGTACGAAGCCTTATATCGTAGAAAATATCATACACATTTGTATTGGACTGAGCTTAGTGAGAATAAGATTTATGGGGTTGATTTGATTAAAGAGACTGAACAGAAAGTAAAAACAGTCCGAGATAGTCTGAAAGTAGCTTCTGATCGTCAGAAATCATATGCAAATTTGAAACAAAAAGATATTAAATTTGAGATTGGCGAAAAAGTGATTCTGAAAGTATCTCCATGGAAGAAAGTACTTCGGTTCGGTAGAAAAGGTAAATTAGTCCGAGGTTTATTGACCTGTATGAAATTATCGAGCGTATTGGGCCGGTCGCTTATAGATTGTTATTGCCACCTAAGTTAGAAAAGATTCATAATGTATTTCACGTATCGATGCTTCGACGATACAAATTCAATCCCTCGCATGTGATTTCTTTGTCTGAGATAGAAATTCAGTTTGATATGACCTATGAAGAAGAACCAATCAATATCTTAGCTCACGAAGTTAAAAAACTGCGAAATAAAAAAAATTCCGTTGGTAAAGGTAATGTGGCATCGACACAGTGTTGAAGAGGCTACGTGGGAGCCCGAAAATGCTATGAGACTGCAATATCTGAATCTGTTCAATGGTAAGATTTTCGGGGACGAAAATCCCTAAGGGGGAGAACTGTAATGCGTTTAGACCCTAGTCAGAATAGTGGTTTCGGGACCACAAATCTGAGTCAAAAAAATATTTTAATATTATTTTTCGTGCTTATAATATGTGAATTAATGTGTGAAAGTTTCGTATAAAAATTTTATCATTTGTGTGCTCGATTGTGCAAAAGGACTAAATTATAGAAAATCCAAAAGTTGCATTCTGTATGTTAAAAGTGCTAAATGGTTATGGCTTATTAAATGTAAGGTCCTTATGTTGTAATTAGACCATTGATAGTGGAATTTGACAAAAATGACCATTAAATGAATAATTTTAAATGGTTATAAATAAGGTTAATATTGTAAATAGATTATTAATGTTATATAAAATAAAACTAAAGCCAAAATTAATCCATTATCATCTTCTTCACACTGAAAATCAAAAGAAAAGAAAGCTATTGAAGTATTTTAGGGTTCGGCTCTCATTGTCTTTGATTAAGGTATGTATTGGGCTTGGTTTTTGATGATTTCTATGTTTTTTTATTGTTGCTTTGATACTAGCTAGCCCATGCTTGAATTTCTAAATTTGATGATGAATTTGAGTTATGCCATTGATGAAATTGTAAGCTTTATGATGTTAGTTGATGGAAAATTAAAGATGTATGTTGGGTTAATATGTTTTGTATTTGAATTTTTGATGAATTTGAGTATTTTGGACTAATTTGTAAAAATGAGAAATTGAGGGGCTAAAATATGAGGTAAATGAAATATGTGGGCTTATGTGAGCTAACGGAAAATTCGACTAAGCATGTGTATATAGAAATTTTGTATATTTTGTGATTTTTATTATCAAGGATTAAAGTGTTAAAATATGAAAATATGAGGGCTAATTTGTAAAATGCCCTAAATATGTGCATATGGATTGAATTGAATGATTTGTAATAAAAGAGTTAAATTTTAATGTGTATAGATTAAGAACCAAAGAAAAGGGAATTAGATCCGAGAAAGTCGAAAATAGTTGAATAGCCGTTCGTTTCCATTCATTCCTGTACGAGGTAAGTAGATATATAAATAAATGTGTTTGAATTGAATTATTATTGCTTATATGTTAATGAATAGTGATCAATGGCTATTTGAGTTGAAAATGAGAAATCTGAGAAAGTTCCAATAATGTGATGACGTCCGAAAAGTCCTGTACGAACCATAAGAATAGTTAGGATACATATGTCATGACATAAGATTCCGATGTGTGATTTCTTGTAAGACCACGTCTGAGACATTAACATCGATTTGAGATTTACGTGTAAGACCATGTGATGGACATCAGCATCGTATTTGATTTCATGTAAGACCCTGTCAGGGATAGTGGCATCGATATTTGATTAATGTAAGACCACGTCTGGGATGTTGGCATTGTATGAGTTTTCCGAGCTATCCACATATCCTATTTGATTCCGTACGGTTCAACGGGCATTCCGAGAAACGAATGACAATGTGAATGTGTATCCAATTCAAATATGTTTGAAATGCATATCATTTTTGAGAATGAAAGGTAAGTATAAGTACATTTCTGGACATATGACATATGTATGAATTAATATAATAAGAATGAGATGTGTTATATGTAAGTGCATTATTATCAAAAGAGCTATATGAGACATATGGCTATGTGATTGTATTTTGCCATGAGCTACATGAATGAATTGGTTTAGAATTGTGTTATGTGATAAGTTTATTTGTATATGGCTTACTGAGCTTTTGAAAGCTTACTTTGAGTGTAACACCCCAAACCCGGCCTAGACGTTATGGCCAAATCTGGTGTGTCACATCGAAGTGTCTTTCGAAAATTGAACATTTTGGTATAAACTCGTTACTAAATTAAAATCCTTTTATTATTATTTAACAATAGTTCTCGTCAAAATGTTTACCAATTTATTTGGCTTAGGTACCTTTATTCAACTTATACTGCGGAAGCGTTTTGAAAACTTTATTGTTTAAAACTCATGTTCTTTAGAAAATCGTGACGATTTTGAAAACTCATGTTATCCTAGACTAGAGTTTAAAATAAGAAATCAAAAGCCCAATTAAAACTTAAAACCCACAAACAGCATTATTATAAAATTTAAAAAAAAACCCAAAAGTGAAACGTAAATTAAATAAAGTCAGGTGCAAGACACAGTAGACGTGTGGCCACCTTCAAGTCCATCGCAACACCAAATCGACTAAGGCTGGGGATTACCTGTACAGACAGAAAGAAAGAAAGAAAGAGTGAGTTTACGAAAACTCAGTGTGTAACCCCTTATCAGTCAAACAGTAAACAGTGCATGCAGTACCAGTCTGGGCCTGAGCCCTACTCAGTATCAGTACAATCTGGGCCTTAGCCCTATACAGTAACAGTATGGGCCTAAGCCCAATTCAGTATCAGTACAGTGCAGTCATGCAACCCACCCCACCCCACCCCAATCCAACCAACACACCACCCGTACCAACCAACACATCATGTGGGGATTAAATTAACCTACCCAGCCAACACACCGATATCGCAGTGGAGCTGCTAACAGTAACGCAGCAAAGCTGCTAATAACAGTAAACGTGGCAAAACCACTAGTACAGTACTTCCTCCAAATCAGAAACCTAACCCCATGCAGTATGTCGTGTCATAAACATTACGTGCAGTATGTCATACTCAAACCTCTCATAAATGTCATACACACATCAATTAGGGTATAATGGTCATTTCATCGGTTAGGGGAAAAATAGTAATTTTACCTCTTAGGGGTATTTCGATCATTTAACTATTTTTGGGGTCTCGGTACAAATACCAACCCTTCTAAAGGTCTATAGTCATCTCTAATGACTCAGATAACCCATATGGCCAAAACTGTGTAAATAGGCCCAAGGCCCATTACTCGGCCCAAGTGGGCCCACAGGCTCGTGTGGCCCATTCAGCCCAAATTGAGTCACGACTATGCAACCACCATAGCCCACTCAATTATTTGTCAGTTACCACAAATTTTATCCGTGTGGGGCCCACGAGTCCATTGGGTCCACACGACCCATCTCAGCCCAACGAGGCCCATAATGGCCTAAGCCCCCAAGAGGGCTTGTGGTGGCCTCTACAGTCTGTCGCCTATGATTTGTGGACTCAGTTTACCACACAAGTGTTCGCACGCTCATGAGGCCTCAAATGCCGAAGTTTCGGCTTTTCAAATTTTGCCGATTCGCAGTAACATAGTAGTGTGAAAACACACATTTATCCAACGTTTTGACAGTAGCACAATTGGGTGTACGGTTACACACCTGATTATGAAGGCGAACTGTGCTCAAAGTAACCTTTTACCTAAATTAAACCAATAATACCCGGTTAGAAACTTAACTCATAACATTAACAAAATCTAACAAAATTCCAAATAAAATACGATGCCCTTACCAACAACAGAAGCGGTCAACTCTTCAATTCACAAGCAACGCACCAATCACCCTTGGTCACAACCTACACAAGAACCCCCTTCTTCTTTAGATTCACACAAGTGATACGATATCATTACAACAAGAGCAAGAACCTTATACCCTATTCTCCATCACTTACCAGACCACAGAACCAAATACTGATAAAAGGTGTAGCTTACACGAGTCGAGAGTCGGTTTAATTCGAAGAGTATACCAAAATAATATAGTTGGTGTAAATAGAAGAAAGAAAAGACTGAGAAGAGAACAAGAGAGGTTTGGCTAAGGAAAACTGAAAGAGGGAATAGCGAGAGAAAAGAGATCAAATCAGCAAAAGATGAGGAAGGATGAGAAGAGAGTAGAGGGAAAAGAGAGAAACGATCACAGTAGAATAGGGAGAGAATCAATGTTTTGTAGAAAATAATAAGACCAATTAAAAAGAATACCTGTTCGACCAAAAAACAAGAAAAGAAAGGCAAACAACCAAAAGAGAAATAGTAACTCGAGCGAACGCAACATCGAAACAACAGAGTACCAAAATTGAATTAGGAGAATTCAGCCACCTGCACACTACACAAAATGTCCAAAACCTTTTTCCCAACCGAAACCAAGGGAGCCTTAGTGTTCCATTCGGCCATAACCTCCTACCATCATCACATCCCTTGATTTTCTCCAAAAATCTCTCCCCTTATCCCTCCACTATTTACTCCACAAATCACTCCAACCCCTCATTCAAATTCCTCATAACCAATTCAAACTTAGAGTCTCAATCCAACTCCACCACTCCCACAGCCAAAAAATAAAATAAATACTCCTTGTGCATAGAGGGACTCAAACTCAAGCTCCATTGCCACCTTAATGACGCCACAACCACTGGACTACAAGTTCACTTGTGACAAAAATCTACCACAACTATTTATAACACCCATGTATCAGTACCCAAATTCTTCTAAGAGCAAAACAAAAAATTCTGTAAAAGCCAGAGCTTGAACCCAAGGTTTCCCAAACACTCCAAAACACACCCAAATCACCTAGCCATTAAAGTAAACATGAAATTTATGCCAAAACACGTAAAATTACAGACCGTAGATTTTTGGGACATTACATTGCATGTTTTTCAATTGTTTTATAGATTATCGAAGCTACTGGAAGCTCGGGGATCATCCAAGATCATCACCACACTATCGAACTCTATTTTGGTACCTTTTGAAAATGTTAATATTGAAGTATGGCATGTATAGGCTAGAAGTATTTGAATATGATTTTTGAAGTGTATATCATGCCATGTGATATGGCTAGATTAAAGTTGCTATTTGGTTTGGTTTTTAGTATATAAGTTGTGTTAAGAAATAGTATGTTTTGAAATGCATAATTGGTCTAGTGAGAAATGGTCAATTTGGTAAGTTACTTATTTGAATTAGCTATGGAAATGGTATGATTTTGATATGAAAAATGGATGTGAAAAATTGGGATAATGACATGTATGAATGAATGATTTTGGTATCTTATGGTTTGAATGTAAGAATGATATTGGTTGGTGATTATATGACATGAAAGATGTATGTTTTGTGAGTGAAATTGATTGAAATTATGGTGCAATTGTGCTTTGATTTTGGACTTGTAGGGATGACCATTAAGAGTGGAAAATTGGCTTTACAAATAGCCTATTTTTGTCCACACGAGCGTGTGTATCAGCTTTGTGCAACACGCGGTCATGTTACACGACTGTGTGTCCCCTAGGGTAATCCTAGAATTTAAAGTCAGTCTCAAGCACGGCCTACACACATGGGCGTGTCTGGTGGACGTGTGAGGCATACACTTTGGCACATGGGCTTGTGTGGCCATTTCGAGGGGTACATGGGCTAGACACAAGGCGTGTGGTTAGCCGTGTGACCCAAGTCAGTTTCGGCCACGGCCAAGGCACATGGGCATGTCTCTGGCTGTGTGGTACAAGTTAGTATGTACGCCCTGTCTAGCCACTGCTTAGACACACAGGCATGTCTAATGCCGTGCGAGGTACACGGCTTGATCACACGGGTGTGTGACTTTTGTAACTTTGAAAATTTGTTAAGCTTCTGAGAAATTTTGTATGTGCTCGGTTTAGTCCCAACCCCTTCCTAAAGCATGTATAAGGTCTCGATGACCTAAGAAAGGGACTTTGAAGTGATGTTTGACTATAATGCTATGATGTGTGGATGATATTTGTGAATTGATTATAAAATATTCTGATATGTCCGATAATGCCTTATAACCCTAGTCTGGCGACGGGTACGGGTTAGAGGTGTTACAAGACAAAATTTCAATCCACTTATACAAAAACTCTTTAAATATTTAATAAAAATATTTGCGAACTCAATTTTTAAAAACGAGGTCCTAATACCTCATTTCCCAAAACCACTGACTTTTGGTACACACTACTTGTGCATTGACTAACTAACCAATTAATAAAATCTATAAAATTGAAGTTCACAATAACATCATATTTAACTTGTAAATATTAAATAATAATATTTAAAGGCTCGCTTGTCGAAATTGTGGTCCTGACATCACATTTTATGACACCACTGAAAATGGGTTATTACACACATATATATACTTAAGATTTCTACAAATGTCGACACAATCCAAATAAACATTATATAACCATAAGAAATCCTAGGATAATGTCGAGACCAAAATGAATTCATCACCAACACTTGAGTCTAGGATTGCTGCTGGATGTTGAGTTGATGGTTGAAACGATGCATGGAAAATAAAATATACGCTAAGTATAACTCACTGACATTTCTATAATCCGAACATTAAAACATAACATAAGTTATTAAGATGCAAAAAAATTAAATAAGTGATGATATGCAATATAACATATCAATTATGTTATGTTACATATTCTTTTATCACAACCAACACTTTTTTCCATTATTAATCCATGACAATTACATTTCATGTGTAATTTGATAACTCACTTCATATAATGAGACATTCCATCTCAATTTCCAAAATTCATGGATTCATTGATCATAAATCAATATTCACAACTCAATCCACCATTTTGCATTTTATTTTCATGTATCAGCATTTTCCATTTAAATATAAAATATCTTACTTTTCTCATTTATTTCCCTATTAAGACGACTCAGACTTGAAGGGATACACGGATCCAACCAACACACCAGTTTGGCACCCAGTCTTTCTTCAAATAAATTTGAAGCAATAGTTACGCCCAACGCTAATAATAAGTTTGACACCTAGTGTGTTATCGGTTTAACAGAAGTAAATTGGCACCCAGTACCTCACTGACTCATAGTCGAAGTAATCTTGAACTCTTCCTATCCTACAGCATGCCAACTATATCTGACTTTGGCCAAACAATTAATAGGGTATTCATTACTCACTTTATTATCAATAAATACCTCAATTCACTTTTATTTTCATCATGTATACATGCATTCAAAATATGGTAGCAATATATCATCTCAACTATGCTCAATTTTACAATAGTTAAATCATACACATTTTCATATATGCAATTTAGCCTTTATAAACATTGATCAATTCAAATAAATCTAATTCATCACATTTAAAACAAATAGTCTCACCTTACATTCATACCATAGACAACAATTCAGTATGCAGTCATTACAAGATAGTTTAGATTTTAGAATCAGAAATCGTCTCTGAGCTATTCATCGATGATTTTTTCTTTCCCTTTCCTTTTCAAGGAATCCGAGTTGACATTAGCTACGAATTAAAACTAACATATAAAATTATCAATACACAATCAATTTCAAATTCAATTACCAAATTATGCAACATTTTCATTTTATTGAATTTAGTCCTAAACCCTAGACTAACATAGCTTTCACGTATAACCTCTAATTGTTATGTCGATTTCATTCTAGGTCAAATTTAACTTTACATTTCTCATTTCTACCACAAAATTCAAAAATTTTACTCTTTATCCCCTATTTCACAAAATCATCAATTAACTTTACAATTTTTTATTTCTCAACACTAAATTTAAAATCTATCAAATTGGTTCCTAAAACTTCAACCCTTCATGTAACCTCCCAAACCTAGCCTAGACAGTATGACTAGATTGAGAAGGCTGCATTAGCCACTGAAATGACTAAGCTAACTTACGTTACTTTTGAAGCCCTTAAATAAACTCATTTTAGAGAAAAATCATAGTTGTACTTTTGTGTTAGTTTAAAACATTCATTTATTAGATCACTGTACTTAAGATTCATTTTCTTAATAGTGGTTATTTTAGAAAAATTGTTTGCTTGTCGCTTTTCTTTGAAAAAACTTGATGTTAAACTAATGCAGCAGAAAAAACCATTTTTCAAGTCATTTTTGAAACCTAGTTGCCTTATAAATTTGTTTTTCAAAAATGGTTTCTTTGTAATGCTGTGGAAATTAGGGGAAAATGTCAAATCTTTTCTTAAACCCAATATCATACATTTTCCAGTTATTATGCTTGAGTATCCATGCATGCAAAAATCTCCAAATGAAAAGTTACCAAGCCACAAACTAGAAATAATTAAAAATTACAAACCAGACCAATAGAGACTGATTAAAACTTATTAAAAATAGTCCGGGGTCCAAGGTAATTCCCTGTATACCGAGTCCGATCCTAGTTTCAAGGTTTACCTGAAAAGTTCAACACTATGGGGGGTGAGCTTATGAAAGATCAGTGTGAGTCGAACAATTATTTAAATGGACATAAATACCAAATACAGAAGAATACAGAACCATCATTGAAATTTCATATCATTATATAGCCACTATCAAATCGATGTCAAACAGTGTATAAGCATGGTCCATAATTCATTTGAGTAACAATCATTAATTTCAATACCATTCAATACAACACAATACAATACGTATCATAAATCAATAAAATTTGAATATGTCGTGAGCATGATGCAATGCAAAAAGGCTCCTACCCAAACTATCCGCTACACACCACATGCTCCCTAGAACCTGTCTGCCAAACTCCAACATATGCGATCAAAGCTCGATGTGGTAGAAACCACCATATAACTGAAAATGTAGAAAATCAGCCCTATAACATATAATGCAATAAAATCGCCAATCCCCTCGATATTCCAGGTGTAGTGCACTCGATACGTATAAATGTGGACTTAATATGCCGCCAAAAGTCCATAGAACTCTTTTTTCATCCACATACATTTAATTAGCATTTTAAACATATGCCCTCAATTATCAATGTAACACCCCTTACCTGTATTCAACGCCGGAATAGGGTTACAGAGCATTACCAAACTTACAACACATATAAATGTACTTTTCTCATGCATTCAATCATTTCATACAATCATCATTCAATTTCAATCAATTTGTCTTTATAATAGTCTATGAGGCCTTTAACATGCTTTGGGAGTGATTTGGGACTAAATCGGTAACTCAAGAAACTTCCACAAAACTTTGAAAATTCTTCTCAAAATAGGGGACACACGTCCGTGTGGCTAGGCCGTGTGTCCCACACAGCCACCAGACACGCTCGTGTCAAAGACCGTGTGGACATTCGAAAAGGGAGCACATGGCCGTGTCCTAGCCTGTGTCTGACCCCGTGTAACTCTCTGACTTAGGTCACACGGCCAACACACACGCTCGTGTGGCTAGCCCGTGTGCCCTAAAAATGGCCATACACGCCCGTGTACCAAGTCATGTCAAAACATGTAGGGTATACTGACTTATTGTACACGGCTAAGTCACATGCCCGTGTATGAGGCCGTGTAGAGCATACTGACTTGATTTTAATTTCAACACCAGAGGACACATGGCCGTGTGTCACACACGGTCGAGACACACACCCGTGTCTCTACCGGTGTGGACAAAAATAGGCTATTTGAATTGCCATTTTTGCTACCCTATTTTTACATACCTGCAGAAGCATAATTTGCAACATTTTATAACTCAATAGGCAGCGAATCCATAACATTTCATACACATATTATAGCAAATTGAACTAAAACACATGGTTTTATTTTATACCACAACATGTACCAAAATCACTAGCTCAAGTAACCATAACTATCATATTTGTATCTAGCCTATACATGCCATATTTACATATATCCATGAGTTCAAAAGTACCAATCGGCAACTGGATAGTGTGATGCATATCTCTGGCTTTATCTGAATCAAGCGAGCTATCGAACCTCTATAAAAATGGAAAAGAAACAGAGTAAGCTTTATAGCTTAGTAAGCTCATATAATTCAGAATTTAACTTACCATTTACACATAATCAAACAATTAAACAAAGTATATCAAATTCACTTGCCAAATGTCTATACACAAGCATTTATCAATATGTTAGTCTCATAAGTACATATAACCAACCTTTATCTCAATTTCATATATCCATATATTATATCATACAAACTTCATGTAACATGTATAACATATGTAACAATTCATCCTCTTTCGTATAATCGACAATCCATTTATATAACCATTAATTCATCCGTATAACCATTATCAAAATTATGCCAATTGAACCTATTAGAATATCAATAGATACACGGGTGATACACATTAAGTGTATTAATCAGTAATCCATCAATTCATCATCGTATTCACTCCTTCGAGCTATGATCGGTAAACTTTTTTTGAGTTGATGAAGAGTAAGCTCTATCGAGCTGGAAATAGTAAGCTCTGACAAGCTGAGAATAGTAAGCTCTTACGAGCTGATATATTGGTAAGCTCATTCAGGCTACGGTGAGTCTACAACACATGCAGGATCTCGACCTAAACGGTAACCCTAGTGACATGCCACTCGTATCCTACGAATTCCTGCGGTTCAAACGAGGCTCGGTAACCATTAGACTATATCAATAGGGCATTTGAATTTCAAATAGATCACTTACTCAATTACATACATTCATTTCAAATAATTACAAGTATTTAAAAGTTTGATTCTAATTATACGAACTTACCTCTTATCGCTCGGATAATAAATATCGGCTAATCGTCAACTTTCCTTTTCCCTGATCTAGATTCAATCCCTGCTTATCTTGGTCTATATATATTTCAAAATTAGCACATTCAGTATTCGATCTATTCAATTTAACTTTTAATTCATATTTTGGAAAATTTACACATTTGCCCCTAATGTTTCACAATTTTACAATTTAGTCCCTATCATATAAAATTGCAAATTCATCCAATTAATCACAAATGCATGCTTAGTTGAATTTTAATGGAGTCCCTAGCAGCCCATGTCTTTTATTTATTCATACTTTTACCCACATAATTTTACATTTTCACAAAGTAACCCCTTTTTGACATTTTTTTCAAAAATCACTTTACAAAACTAGTAAATCTATCAATAAACCTTCATAATCTATCATCAATATCAATTTACTCAAACATTCAACAATGGAAGCATGTTAAACCTTTAACAATTTCAAAATTTAAAGTACGAGCTAGCTAGAATAGGAAGCAACGAATACGAAGCAACGATCACAAAAATATAGAAATCATTAAAAACGGGAGAAATTTAGACTTACATGCATAGATGATAGCTAGCCGAACATTTGAAGCTATTTTAATGGCTTTTCTTCTTCAACAATCGGTTAGGAAGATGATAATATGAACAAAATTACATATTGTTTTATTAATTTTAACTTTGAATTATCAAATACGAAATTTAACCTTAAATTAAAACATTTAAAATCACTTAAATGATGTCCATAAAAGTCCACTAACATTCAAAATGGTCTAATTACCATTTAAGGCCACCATAATTAACAACCAAAGCTATTTGGCACCTTAAACTAATAGAACAACAATTTTGCACTATACGAGATTTAGTCCTTTTTACCGAATTAAGCATTTAAATGATAAAATTACATAATGAAAATTTCACTCAATCATAATATCATGATGTACACATTAAAATAATAATAAATTAAATATTTCAACTTCACATTTGCGTCCCAAAAATACTATTCTGATTTGACTAAAAACGGGTTGTTACAATCAAATACTTTCAGTGAATGGAAATAATATTCCAACTTTAATTTTACCAATAAAATGATATCATTCAACAAATCACAATTTCATGTTTATTTAAAATATTTCTTTGTGTACATGTAGAGTAGTATTTCGAACATATAACAGATATAAATCAAACATATAAACTAATTCATAAAGCATTAAATACATCACATATAACACTAACCAAACATATAAATCAAGCCAACTTAGATGGTTATATATATCACCTTTACAAGCCAAATCTCATGGCTAAAATTTCACTAGCCTATACATGCCATATACCATATATACAAGGATACCAAAAATACCAATGAGATAATGGATAGTGTGATGACGTATTCTCGACGATCCCGAGTCCACACTAGCTTCATTAATCTATAAAACACAGACAAATAACACACAGTAAGCTTCATAGCTTGGTAAGTTCGTACAAAAAATACTCAACATTTCATATTATCTAAATCATAAACTAATAGATACTTAGTAGTTCTCATCTCATCATTCAATTCTAATCCATAACATTTTATCATGTATATACCGTTTCATCAAATTCATACACATGGTAACAACTACCACATAGTTATCGTACATACTGTACTTTCTCGTATTTATTTATTTCATCCTCACCTCTTTGCTCAATACGTTAAATTGTTTAGAAATCTTTTAGTGCTTTAAGAACTTGCACACTTAGTGCATAAATATTCAGCTAAAGCTATATCGATAGCCCACACTTAGTGCCATCACACTGACTCGAAGCTACCTCGGTATCACACACTTAGTTCCACATAAAACCAAAGCTATTTCAATTTGCACACTAAGTGATGTATATAGCCGAAGCTATCTCAAAGTGCACAATAAGTGCCAAACATTGTAGACTTGTCGTTGTACATAGTTGTAATTGCAAATATACAATTTATGCATTATTAAAGCATTCAAAACATAATTGTCACTTCATTTATCACGTACGAACTTACCTTGTACTCAGAATAGACGAATCGAATCGATTACTCAATAGCCTTCGATTTTCCTCGCTCTAAATTTGAAGTCTTTCGTTCTTGATCTATATGTATTCAAAACTAACCCATTTAATCACCAATTCATTCAACTTCATCCACAAACACATATTTGGGCATTTTTGCACTTTAACTCCTAAAGTTATACATTTTGACATTTTAGTCCTTATTACACAAAACACCAAATATACAAAATTTCATCAAAACCATGCCTTAGTCGAATCTTCCTAAGGTCCCTATCAACCTAAAAATTTCATTTACTCACACAATTAATCCCACATTTTCACATTTTCACAATTCATTTTTACTCAAAAATCACTTTACAAAACATGTATATCAAGCACTAAGCTTTCATTATTCATCATCAAACATTCAAAAACTCAAGCATCCATCAATTGAAACTTTCAAGATCATCAACAAAATTAGAAATTAGGGTACGAGCTAGCTAGTACTCAAAGCAACGATCACAACAACATAGAAATCATCAAAAACCAAACAAAAATCACATAACAATTGAATCTTGCAAGGGCCAAACCCTAACAAGGCATGGAAGCTTTATTTTCTTTTAAGATGAAGAAAAGTTAAAGATGAATGGCTTTTGTTTTATTTTATTATACTTAATGCTTAATTTACTATTTTAACCTTGGTTCATAAACATTAATAAACATTAAACACATGCCCATTTATGTCCATTTCCACTATCCATGGTCTAATTATAGCATAAGGACGTCCTATTTAATAAGCCATAACAAATAAACACCTTTGCCATATAGAATGCCACTTTTGCATTTTACGCGATTTAGTCCTTTTTCTCAAATTGAGCTATTAAATGATAAAATTAGCACACGAAACTTTCACACATACATAGTCACATGATGTAATCACCAAATATAATGTTAAAATAGTTTTACGACCTCAAATTTATGGTCTAGAAACCACTATTCTGATTTAGCTAAAATTGGGCTGTTACAACTCTCCCTCTTAGAGATTTTCGTCCTCGAAAATTTTAACAGTGAATAGGTTTGGATATTGCTTTCTCATAGCATCCTCGGGTTCCCACGTAGCTTCTTCATCCCCATGTCGATGCCATAATACTTTCACTAACACTGTTCTTTTATTTCTAAGTCCTTTTATCTCACGAGCTAAAATTTGGATCAATTCTTCACTATATGATAAATCTGGTTGAATCTCAACTTCAATCTGGGAAATAACATGCGAGGGATAAGATCTGTGTCATTGAAGCATCGATACATGAAATACATTATGTATCTTTGCTAACTCAGACGACAATGCTAGCCGATAAGCAACTGGTCCAACTCGCTCGATAATATTAGACGACCCAATAAATCTAGGACTCAACTTGCCTTTACGGCCAAATCGAAGTATTTTCTTCCACGGAAATACTATCAAAAACACTTACTCTTCGATCTAAAACTCAATATCTTTCCGTTTCAAGTCTGTGTACGATTTTTGATGTTCCGAAGCTGCTTTCAAACTATTACGTATTACTTTCACTTTTTCTTCTGTTTCTCTGATCAGATCAACCCCGTGAATCTTATTCTCACTAAGCTCTGTCCAATACAATGGTGTTTGACATTTTTGACTGTACAAAGCTTCGTACGGTTCCATTTTAATGCTCGATTGAAAACTATTGTTATACGCAAATTCAATCAACGGTAAATACTTTTCCCACGTTCCTTCAAATTGAAGAATGCAACATCTCAACATATCCTCGAGTATCTAAATAACTCGCTCGGATTGACCATCCGTCTGCAGGTGAAATACGGTACTGAAATGTAGTTTTGTACCCAGCGTATCTTGTAGTATCTTCCAAAACCTCGATGTGAATCTTGTATCTCTGTCTGATACAATGGAAATAGGTACTCTGTGTAATCTCACAATCTCAGAGATATACAACTCAACAAGCTTATCAAGTGAATAATCTGTTTGTACAGGAATGAAATGAGCTAATTTTGTTAACTGGCGACAACAACCCAAATTGCATCTTTCTTACTCGAAGATAGGGGCAAACCCAAAACAAAATCCATAGTTACTCTATCCCATTTCCACTCAGGAATCATAACTGGCTGCAATAAACTTGATGGCACTTGATGCTCAGCTTTAACTTGTTGACAAATTGTAACGCCCCAAAATCCTAGGTAATTATTTTTGTTTGTTTGTGGCACACAAATACATGTTTGTTTCAGTGGTAAAGTGTTCTAGGAAGTGTCTAAGAAGTCTTGGGTTCAAGCCTTGACTTGTGCAAAAGTTTTTTTTTTAATATGAATAGAACTTTATCCCTAATTTGTAGGCTTTTAAATTAAGGTGAGTATAACATGATAGAAAGAGTCTGCTGGTGTAGGGGATAAGTGGCGTGTTACCTATGTTTGAGGTCTGGAGTTTGAGTCTTGGTGTTGCAATGAGTGTTTTATTTTGTTGTTGATGTTATGGAAGTGTTGTACTTTGACCAAAACTTGAGTGTTTGAGGAGTGTGGGGAGTTGTGGCCAAATTTTAAGGGGTTGCTAGAGGGGATTTTGGTTGTTGAGGGATGTGGATAAGTGGATATTTGGTTGAGTGATCTTAGGAGCGATTTGGGGAGAAAAATTAGGAGAATTTGAAGGGAGTGGAATAGTGTGTAATTAGAACTCTTGCTTCTCAGATTCGGCTTTGGTAAGAATTTTCATTCTTTTTCAATTTCTAGGATAGTTTTTGTTCACTTCACTTCTTAATGGCCGAATTCTACTAGAGGATCACTCGGGTACCTTTCATTTTAGGTCTATTTCAGTTTTGCTCATGAATACAGTGCCCCTACTGACCAATTTCTCTTCTTCTTTTACTCCTATAGCAATCGTTCTTTTCCTTATTCCCTTTTGTGTTTGGCTGAACACTCCCCTTCCCCTTTCTTAATTTTTTTTGGCTTTTGCTATTAGTTTTTGTTGATTCTTTCCTTTTCCTCTCCCTTTCACTCAATCGGTTTCTCTTTAACTAATAGTTTCTTTTTTTGCTCCCTCAATCGATTGTGCTTGGCCAAATACTACCCTTTTGATTACCCTCACTGTGCTGACTCTTCCTTCGTTGCTCTCTATCGATTATGGTGGTAATTACAAGTACTCAGTTTTGTGTTTCGGTAAGATTAGCTTTCGATTTTGGTTCAAACTATTCATTTGAATAGTCATTAACAGGAGGTTGGCTGAATTTCAGGTTGTAAGCGAGGGCTTAGGTGATCATTCTCTTTCGACTGATAAGGTGGAAAGGGCCTCGGTTTTTCGATCAAGGTAAGTAGTTGTTGATTGGATGATCTAAGTGTAATAGTATAGTGTTATCTTGATGTTGGTTGATTAAGTGTTTACCTATTTTCAATTAGTGTATAGGGACTTTTCGAAGGAGGGGGAAAAGATCCTTAAATGGAATTAGGGTGGATGGAGCTTCCCTCGTGCCTTGATCGAAGATATGTTGTTGTGAGGTTAACGATTAAGGTAGTTATGTGTATTCAATTGAGTACTAGACTAAGTGAGTAATTAAGGATTATTGTTTAAGTGTAGGGTTCAAAGGTACTGGTAGTCTCTTCTCTCAACCAATAGAAGCAAGGTGTGTAAAAACACTGCCCTAATCGTAAATCGACCAAAGCCTAGATAAGTGACCGCCGACGCTACATGAGCGTTCACTCGCTCGCGTGGTAGTACGTATGCCTAAACATGGGTGTATAATCATTGAGGCCGGCCATGAGTGATTTCATGGTCTAAGGTCGTATCAGGTCATATTGGACCGAAATGGGCCGTGTGGGCCTCACGGGCATGTGGGTCCCACACGGGTAAACCATAAGAATGTATGGAGAATGTTGGGCTAGGTTGTGTAATCCATACAGCCAAGGTTGTTTTTGGGCTATGTGGGCCACATGAACATGTGGGCCCACATGGGCCCGCGTTTTGGGCCTTGGGCCCATTTTCACTGTTTGACTGTTAAAGTTGCATGAGTCGCCCGAGACGACTGTGGACCTATTGTTGGGCCGGTAAGTGTACCTAGACCCCTAATCAATAAAATGTCTATTATGCCCCTGCATAATAAAATGATTGTTATGCCCTTATGAGATATATAATTATATTTGAGCATGCCACTTTAAACACAATGAATACACGACTGATATTATGACACGACATGACATGGTACATGATATGTTGCATGGGGATGGGTTATATTATGATTGGAGGAAGTGTACTGTATTGGTAGCTTTACTGCAAATACTATTTAGTGCCGCAACCGGTACTATTTTAGAGTGTAAGGGTGGGTAGGTTGATTATATCCCCACATGAAGTGCAGGGTTGGACGGAGATGGAGTGTAGAGGCTGGTTGGGTAGGATCTTTGATTGCATATCTGTACTGTATTGTCACTGAAATGGGCTCTGACCCAACTGATCTGATACTAATACTGTAATGGGTTAAGGCCTTAACTGATACTTAATTGTCATTGGATTGGGCTTAGGCCCAGACTGTATATACTTATTGTTTGGTTATTTGATATGGGATTACACACTGAGTTTTTCATAACTCACCCATCTATTTATCTGTACAGGTAATCCCTAGACTTAGGTAGAACGGTGCTGCGAGGGACTCAAAGGTGGCCGCACAACCACATGTATTTTCATATTTAATTTTAAAATTATAAGTAATTTTATTTTTGGGTATTTCTAATGTAATAAGGCCTCTTAGGATTTTATTTTTAATTTGGGATTTTAATTTTCTTTGGTTATAACTGCTAGTATTAGGAACTCGAGTTTTAAAAAGAAACAATGTTTTACAAAGTAAACTCAAGAACGCAATTGATTTAGAAAGTTTCCGCTATAAAACAATATATTGACATTCAAAAAGTTTTTAAAATAAATACCTTTTGGTTGGGTCACAAGTTTAAAATGAACGACTCATTTTAAAAATCATCATTAAGATAACAGAACAAAGATAAATATGGAAATGTTTTTTTTTTCAACGATATCGCACTTTGCAAAAAAAACACTTCAATGTGACATCTCCAGATTCGGCCATAACGTCCAAGCTGGGTTTGGGGTGTTACACAAATCAAACATTTAGAAACAAACTCTGAAATGTTACAGTTCATACCATGCCATCAATAGAGTTACTTCAAATCATTATACATTTTTGTGCTTCCCGAATGAACAGACAATCGACTACCATGTGCTTCATTGAAAATCATCTGAGTCAACTTTGAATTTCTTGGAACACAAATTCAGCCTCTGAATCTTAAACAATTATCGGAATCAACTTGAAACTCTAAATCAGGGTCCAAATCATACTGAGCTTGTTTCGTTAATAATTCAGTATCAACTTTCTGAGCTTCAAAAATCTATTGTAAAAACAATGTTCTCGCTTTCTACTCAGCTATAACCAAGCCATCATCAGAAAGAGTCAACTGAGTCTTCATTGCACATAGAGCAAACAAAGATTTCTGGCTTAAAGCATCAGCAACAACATTCGGTTTTCCTGGATGGTAGTCAATTATTAACTCGTAATCTTTTAACAGTTCTAGCCATCACCGCTGTCGCAAATTCAAATCTTTCTGAGTCATCAGATATTTCAAACTCTTATGATCTGAATTGTAACAGCCCAGTTTAGACCCTAGTCAGAATATTGGTTTTGAGACCACAAATTCGAGTCAAAAATTATTTTAATATTATTTTTATGCTTATTATATGTGAACTGATATCTATGAAAGTTACGTGTGAAAATTTGATCATTTTTGTGTTTAATTTGCAAAAAGGACCTAATCACAAAAAATGTCTAATTGCTATGGCTTTTTAATCGTGAGGTCCTTATGTTGTAATTTGACCATGGTTAGTTGTATTGGTCATAAATAACCTTAAAATGGATGAATTACAATGTTTTAAACAAAGGGCAAAATTGGTATTTGATAATTAATGTGTTAAAATAAATAAACATGAAAATAAGGCCATTAGCATCTTGTTTGGCCGAATATATCAAAGAAAAAGAAAGATAAATTCAAGCTTAGGGTTCGACACTTACTTTGCTTGATTGAGGTATGTAATTAGCTCAATTTTTGATGATTTCTACGTTTTTGTGATTTTATGAATTAGGGACTAAAGTGAGAAAATGTAAAAATGTAAGGGATAATTTGTAAAATGCCCTAAATATGTGTATATAGGTTGAATTGAATGGTTTGTTAAATAAAAGCGTTAATTATGAATACATATAGATCAAGAAATGAGGAATTCGGATTTAGATCGAGGGAAATCGAAGGTTATCAAGTAACGATTCGAATTATCAATTCTGAGTATGAGGTAAGTTCGTACGTGATAAATGATGTTACAATTATGTTCTAATGCTTTGATAATGCATATATAGTAAATATTTGAATATGGTTTGAGTACGATGATAAATCGACTATATTTGGCACTAAGTGTGTGTTTCAAAATAGCTTTAGCTATAAATAGCACTAAGTGTGAAAATTAGAATAGCTTCAGCTATATGAGGCACTAAGTGTGCGATATCGTGATAGCTTCGGTTATTTGAGATGGCACTAAGTGTGCGGGATCATTACAGCTTCAGCTAACATTAAAGCACTAAGTGTGTGAATTCTTAAAGTAGGAAAGACTTCCGAATGAATTAATGTATTTGAACGAGAGGTGAGAATGAAATGAGTAAATATGGGTTAGGGGTGTTACATTTGGTCGGTATCAAAGCTACGGTTTAGTCGAATCTAGAATTAATGTAGCGCGTGAGAGTCTAGCTATACATGCCATATATATGAATTACGATAGTGTGATGATTCCTGACAGTTAAAATGTGTTTTTCATATAGCAAATGGATCCCGAATGAGCAATAGTTGATGATGTTTAAAGCAGTGCACCTGCTCCCGCTCAAAGGCCAGTGTCGGTCGATTCTAGGCCTAATTTTAGTAGTCAGGGAGGAGAGGCTAAGCAAGCCTTCTTCCAAATGACGACTCAGTGGTTTACGGAGTTCGATCTAACGAATCCAGCTGCTCAATAACCTCCACCTCTACCTGTTCCTCAACAAGTCCCGGTTGTGCCACAAGTAATAGATTTGATTCGATTGAGTAAGCCACCTATTGATAAGATTCGTAAACATGGAGCTAAAGAGTTTCAGGCTACGGTTGATGATGATGCTGATAGAGCTGTGTTCTGGCTTGAAAATATCTAAATATTCGATGAATTGTCCTGTACTCTAGAAGAATGTATTAAATGTGTAGTATCTTTAATTAGAGATAATGCATATCACTGGTGGAAAACGTTGACATTGGTTGTTCCTAGAGAACGGGTTACCTGGGAATTCTTTTAGACCAAGTTTCAGAAAAAGTATATAAGTCAGAGATTCCTCGATCAGAGAAATAACGAGTTTCTTGAATTGAAACAAGGCTGGATGATTGTTACTGAGTATGAAAGAGAATTCGTACATTTAAGCAAATATGCCTGGGAATATGTGTCTACTGAAGAGATCATGTGTAAAATATTTGTTGATGGATTGAACGAAGATATAAAACAGTTAGTCGGGATACTTAAATTGAAAGAATTTGTAGTATTGGTTGAGAGGGCCTATAAAGCTGAGGATCTCAGCAAAGAAAAGAGAAAAGATGATTCAGAGGCTAGAGATTCGATAAAGAGATCAATGAATAAATCTTATCATTCCTCATCAAAGAAATCTAGAGATTATACTGATCAATCGATAGCTTCAGTGGGATATCAGAATAGAGATCATGGAAAGCAATATGCCAACCCTAAAGCTCAAACTACATCAGTATCGAGTGTTGGTAATGCAAATGATGTAAAGCCTGAGTGTCAACAATGTCGAAGACGGCATTTTAGAGATTTCTGGGGGAAAAGTAATAACAGAGCTTGTTACAGTTGTGGTTCATGGGTTCACTTTATAAAATATAGCCCAAAGTTAACTGAAAAAGATAATGATCAGAATACGAGGCCGATTAACACTGCAACTAGAGGTAGACCACCTAGAAACATAAGAAATATGAGTGGTGGTAGAGGTGCAACACGAGACACTGCTACAAAATCTAATGCTAGAGTGCCTGCACGAGCCTACGCTATTCGTGCACACAAAGAATTGTCATCTCCAGATGTTATTACCGATACTTTTACTCTTTTTTATACTAAAGTTATTACATTGATAGATATAGGTTCTACTCATTCGTATATTTGTGTGAATTTAGTATCTAGTAAGACTTTGCCTATAGAGTCTACTAAATTTGTAATTAGAGTATCGAACCCCTTAGGCAAGTGTGTACTGGCTGATAAAATGTGAAAGAATTGTCCATTGATGATTTGGGGTAATTTCTTTTCGGCTGATTTGATGTTGTTACCATATGACGAGTTTAACATAATCCTAGGTATGGATTGGCTAACGTTGCATGATGCTATTGTGAATTGAAAACAGAAGATGGTTGATTTGAGATGTCAGAGTAATGAGATTATCCGTATTGAATCAGATGATTTGAATGGATTGCCAGTACTGACTCAATGATGTTAGCTCAAAAATATGTGAGAAAGGGGTGCGAAGCTTATTTAGCTTATGTGCTTGACACGAAAATGACTGAAAAGAAGATTGAATCAGTGGCAGTTGTTTGTGAATACCCAAACCTATTTCCTAAAGAGTTATCAGGCTTACCACCGATCCGAGATGTTGAATTTGGTATTGAGTTAGTACCTGGAACAACTACAATATCGATAGCTCCGTATAGAGTGACACCAACCGAATTAAAAGAGTTAAAAGCTCAGTTATGAGAATTGATTGATAAAGGCTTTGAACGACCAAGTTATTCTCCTTGGGGTGTACCAATTTTGTTTGTGAAAAAGAAAGACAGAACTATGAGAATGTGCATCGATTATCGATAGCTCAATAAAGTGACAATCAAGAACAAATATCCTTTATAGTGGATAGATGATTTGTTTGATCATTTGAAAGGGGCTACAGTGTTTTCAACGATAGATTTGAGAGTGGGTTACTATCAGTTACGAGTGAAAGACTCTGTTGTGCCAAAAATTGCTTTTTGAATGAGGTACGAACACTATGAGCTTTTATTTATGCCTTTCAGATTAACAAATGCACCTGCTATTTTTATGGATTTGATGAACAAAATTTTCAGATCGTATTTAGATCGATTTGTTGTCGTATTCATTTATGATATTTTGATATATTCGCATGATGAAACTGAGCATGCCAAACATTTGAGAATAGCGCTATAGACTTTGCGAGATAAGAAGTTATATGCAAAGTTTAGTAAATGTGAATTTTGGTTACGAGAAGCCAATTTTCTTGGACATGTTGTTTCGTATCTAGTATCCGAGTTGATCCGAGCAAGATTTTGGCTATTTTGGATTGGAAGCCTCTAAGAAATATTTCTGAAGTCCGCAGTTTTCTGGGACTTGCTGGTTATTATCGCTGGTTCGTAAAAGGCTTTTCCATGATTGCGACACCATTGACAAAATTGCTTCAAAAAGATATAAAATTTGAATGGTCTAAAAAGTGTCAGAAAAGTTTTGATCAATTGAAAGCTATATTAACTAAAGCTTTGGTGTTAGTTCAGCCAGAATTGAGTAAAGAATTTGTAATATATAGTGATGCATCTTTGAACGGTTTGGGATGTGTTTTGATGCAGGAAGGCAAAGTTATAGCTTATGCCTTGAGACAATTAAAGCCGCATGAAAAGAATTATCTGACGCACGACCTTGAATTAGCTGCGATTGTGTTCACTTTAAAAATTTGGCATCACTATTTATTCGATGAGAAATGTCACATTTATTCCGATTGCAAAAGCTTAAAATATTTGATGACTCAGAAAGGTCTGAATCTATGACAACAAAGATGGTTAGAGTTGTTAAAAGACTACGAGCTTGTAATTGTCTACCATCCGGGAAAGGCCAATGTTGTTGTTGATGCTCTAAGTCAAAAATAATTGTTTGCATTGCATGAAATGAATACCCGGTTAAATTTGTCTGATGATGGTTCAATTTGAGCTGAATTGAAAGCAAAACCATTATTTATTCAGCAGATTTACAAAGCTCAGAAATTTGATAATGAATTGTTAGCAAAACTGGCTCAATGTGATATTAATACTGATTTAGAATTCCAACTTGATGTTGAGGGTTGTTTCAAATTCAAAGGCCGAGTATGTGTTCTGAGAAATCTAGATTTGATTCAGATGATTTTGAATGAAGCTCATAGCATCAGTTATCTGTTCATCCGGGTAATACTAAAATGTATAATGATATGAATCAACTTTATTGGTGGCATGGTATGAACCGAGATATCACGAAATTTGTTTCAAAATGTTTAATTTGTAAGTAAGTTAAAGCTGAGCATCAAGTTCCGTCTGGGTTACTTCAACCGGTTATGATTTTGGAGTGGAAATGGGACAGAATCACGATGGATTTTGTATCGAGTTTACCTCTGTCACCGAGTAAGAAAGATACAATCTGGGTTGTTGATAGATTGACTAAATTGGTGCATTTTATCCATGTTCGTACAGATTATTCACTTGATAAGCTTGCTGAGTTGCACATTTCTCAGATTGTGAGATTGCACGGAGTACCTATTTCTGTTGTTTTGGATAGAGATACGAGGTTCACATTATGGTATTGGAAGAAATTGCAAGATGCATTAGGTACAAAACTACACTTTAGCACTACTTTTCACCGATAGACGGATAGTCAATCCGAACGGATTATTCAGATACTTAAAGATATGTTGAGATGTTGTATTCTTGAGTTTGAAGGTACATGGGAACGATATTTGCCACTGATTGAATTTGCATATAATAATAGCTTTCAATCGAGTATCAAAATGGCTCCTTACAAAGTTTTGTACAATCGTAAATGTCAAATATCGTTCTATTGGATAGAACTCGTATGCAGATTTAAATAGCTGTGGATCATCAGAAATCATATGCAGATTTAAAAAGAAAAGACGTTGAATTTGAGATCAGTGACAAAGTGTTTCTAACAGTATCCCCGTGGAAAAAAGTACTTCGGTTCAGTAGAAAAGGCAAATTGAGTCTGAGATTCATCGAGCCCTATGAGATTATTGAGCGAATTGGACCAATAGCTTATCGGCTAGCATTACTATCTGAGTTAGAAAAGATACATAATGTATTTCATGTATTGATGCTACGAAGATACAGATCAGATCCTTCGCATGTCATTTCCCCAACTGAGGTTGAAATTCATTCTGATATGTCTTATGATGAGGAACCGATACATATTTTAGCTCATGAGATCAAAGAGTTGAGAAATAAGAAAATTGCACTAGTGAAAGTATTGTGGCATCAGCACGGGGTTGAAGAAGCCACGTGGGAACCCGAGGATGCTATGAGAAAACAACATCGAAACCTATTCACTGGTAAGATTTTCAGGGATGAAAATCCCTAAGGGGGGAGAGTGGTAACAGCCAGGTTTAGACCCTAGTCAGAATAGCGATTTTGGGACCACAAATATGAGTTAAAAAATATATTTATATTATTTTCCGTTCTTATTATATGTGAATGATATCTATGAAAGTTACGTGTGAAAATTTGATTGTTTGTGTGTTTAATTTGCAAAAAGGACTTAATAGCAAAAAATGTAAAAGCTGCATGTTATATGTTAAAAGTGCCTAATTGCTATGACTTTTTAATTGTGAGGTACTTATGTTGTAATTTGACCATGATTAGTGGGATTGGTCATAAATGGCCTTAAAATGGATGAATTATAATGTTTTAAACAAAGGGCAAAATTGATATTTGATAATTAATATGTGTTAAAATTAAATAAACATGAAAATAAGGCCATTATCATCTTGTTTGGCCTAATATATCAAAGAAAAAGAAAGAAAAATTCAAGCTTAGGGTTTGGCACTCACTTTGCTTGGTTGAGGTATGTAATTAGCTCAGTTTTTTTTTATTTCTACGTTTTGTGATTTTGTGAATTAGAGACTAAAGTGAGAAAATGTGAAAATGTAAGGGCTAATTTGTAAAATGCCCAAAATATGTGTATATGGATTGAATTGAATGATTTTTTGAATAAAAGGGTTAATTTTGAATACATATAGATCAAGAAATGAGGAATTCAGATTTAGATCGAGGGAAACTGAAGGTTATCAAGTAAACAATTCGAATTATCAATTCCGAGTACGAGGTAAGTTGGTACTTGATAAATGATGTTACAATTATGTTCTAATGCTTTGATAATGCATATATAGTATATATTTGAATATGGTTTGAGTACGACGATAAATCGACTATATTTTCCACTAAGTGTGCGTTTCAAAATAGCTTCGGCTATAAATAGCACTAAGTGTGCGAATTAGAATAGCTTCGACTATATGAGGCACTAATTGTGTGCGATACCGAGATAGCTTTGGTTATTTGAGATGCACTCAGTGTGTGAGATCGTTACAGCTTCGGCTAACCATTAATGCACAAGTGTGTGAATTCTTAAAGCATTGAAAGACTTCCGAATGAATTAATGTATTTGAACGAGTGGTGAGAATGAAATGAATAAATACGTGTTAGGGGTGTTACATGAATAAACATAGCATTTCTCACCAAACAGATAATGACGCCAAGTCTTCAACGCAAATACAATGGTTGCTAACTCTAAATCATGCGACGGGTAATTCTTTTCATGCGACGTCAACTGTTTCGAGGCATAAACTATGACTGTGCCTTCCTGCATCAAAACATAGCCCAGACCATTCAACGATGCATCACTATAGATTACGAATTCTTTACCGATTCTGGCTAAACTAACACTGGAGCTTCGATCAATAAAGCTTTCAGTTGATCAAAACTTTTTTGGCACTTGTTTGACCACTCAAACTTAACATCTTTCTGAAGCAGTCTCGTCAACGGGGTCGCAATCCTCGAAAAGTCTTTCACAAATCATCTATAATAACTTGCTATGCCGAGAAAACTGTGGACTTCAGATACATTTCTTGGAGGCTTCCAATCCATTATTGCAAAAATCTTGCTCGGATCAACTCGAATCCCCGATGATGACACAATATGCCCCAGAAAACCAACTTAACTCAACCAAAATTCACATTTATTGAAATTTGCATACAACTATTTATCACGCAGAGTCTGCAATATGATTCTCAAATGCTCGGCATGATCAGTTTCATCTCTAGAATATATAAATATATCATCAATGAACACAACAACAAATTGATCTAGGTACGGTCTGAAAATCTAGTTTATTAAGTCCATAAAGATAGCAGGTGCATTTGTTAGTCCAAAAGGCATAACCAAAAACTCATAATGACCATACCTCGTTCTAAAAGTAGTCTTTGTGCATCGGAGTCATTAATTCGCAAATGGTAATAACCCGATCTCAAATCTATCTTTAGAAACACTGAAGCTCCTTTCAATTGATCAAACAAATCATTAATTCTAGGCATAGAATAGTTGTTCTTGATCATCACTTTATTAAGCTGTTGGTAGTCTATAAACATTCTCATCGTGCCATCTTTCTTTTTCACAAACAACACAGGAGCAGGCCAGGCCAAAAAACTTGGTCGTGCAAATCCTTTATTAGTTAATTCTTACAACTGAGCTTTTAATTCTTTTAACTCTGTCGGAGCCATTCTGTAAGGAGCTATCGATATTGGCATTGTACTCGACATTAAATCAATGCCAAACTCAACCTCTCAGATTGGTGGTAAACCCGGTAACTCTTTAGGAAACACATCTGAATATTCACACACAACTGGCATTGTCTTAATCTTCTTTTCAGTCACTTTCGTATCACATAAGCAAAATAAGCTTCACAACCCTTTCTTACATATTTCTAAGCTAACATCAAAGAAATCACTGCTGGCAAACCATTTAGTTTATTTGACTCAATTAAAATAATCTAATTATTCTAACATCTCAAATCAATCATATTTCTTTTGCAATTCACAACAACATCATGTAACATTAGCCAATCCATGCCCAGAATTATATCAAACTCATCAAATGGCAACAACATCAAATTGGTTGGGAAACAACTATCTCTAATCATCAATGGACAGTTCTTGCACACTTTATCAACCAAAACACACTAGGGCTCGAAATTCTAATTACAAATTCAGTAGACTCTACAGGCAAAGTCTTACTGGCTAATTTCACACATACATATGAATGAGTTGATCCTGGATCTATCAATGAAATAACTTTAGTATCATAGAGAGTAAAAGTGATAACATATGGAGATGACACTTCTTCGCGAGTACGAATAGCATAGGCTTATGCAGGTACTCTGGCATCAGATCTTGTAGCAGTGTCTCGTGTCACACCCCTCCTACCACTCAGATTTCTAGTGTTTCTGGGTGGTCTACCTCTATTTGTAGTGTTACTCTGCCTTGTGTTCTAAGTATTATCTTTTTTAGCTAACGCTGGGCAATCTTTAATAAAGTGATCTTGTGAACCATAACTGTAACAAGCTCTGTCATTATTTTTCACCTAACAATCTCTAAAATATCGTCTTCCACACTATTGACACTCGGGTTTAGCATCTTTTACATTGCCAACACTCGATACTGATGTGGCTTGAGCTTTAGGGTTGGTGTATTGCTTCTTGCGATCTCTATTCTGATATCCCCCTAAAGATGTGATACGACCTCGGTTTAGTAGTTGAACCCGAGTCGTATAGTTCCCGATCGTAAACGAAGAAGTAGAATAGACGAGAAGAAGATAGAATATAATTGAGTTTCAAGAAGTAAAGTAAGTCCGTGCAAAGTTGGATATGGATTTGGTTTAAGTCGAAATGGTATGACTAGAATGGTCGAGTTCGGTTTAAGATTAATTAGAAAATGGTATTTGGTTTTGGTACGTTTTGGTAATGGTTCAAAAAGGTCAAGAGTGAACCAACACTAAAGAAAAGTGTCGACCCGAAACTTATAGGACCAAATTGAGTTGGAAATGGTTGATAAGGACCTTGACCCGATACTTAGTAAAGTATGAACCAAAGGTATCAAAGGTGAACGCCACACTCGGGTTTTAGGAGTGATAAGTTCGGAAAAGACTCGGAAAGACGCCACTAAAAGCTTAGATAAGTCTTACGGGTCTCGAACGAAATTTGAGAGAAAATGCCTCACAAATTTGGCAGCAATTTGCTAATTAAAATGCCCAAAAGTCCTTTACAAAGTAAAATTTCAGCTATTTATAAGCAACACCTAAGCTAGCCGAATGGTCACTTACATTCCTTAAAAATTAAGCAAATGAATCACTTAAATGAACTAGCTAGATTCGGCTGAACATGGAGCTCCATTAGACACCTTCTAGATGAAGCATTGGACTTGGAAAAACTTGGATGATGCATGGATAGCTAGGTTCGGCCAATGGGCATAAATTAGCTCATTTATGTTGCAACTTTTGGCTGAAAAGTGACCAGCAATTAAGAGGGTAATGAGCAGCCAATTCAAGTGTGAAAGCTCAACATTGAAGAGTCATGGAGTGTGAACACATGGAACCGAAAAGCCAAGATGCTTCCAGCAAATGTGAAAGGATTAATTGACAGCTTTGGAGTTGGAAACATTAGCTCTCTTGACCGAATAGTCACCTAGGAATGCCAAATTCAGCTCACCAATTTGATGCATGTATCTCCAGGTTCATTGAATCTATTGTGCATGCACCAAGCTAAATGAATCTCCACATTCGGCTCACCTTGCTAAATGAACCCCCACATTCGGCCAACCTACATAAATAGGAAAAAACTAAGATTAATGTGGTATTTAGCTGAACTAAATTAAGAAAAAAAACAAGACACATTAATTCGGTCAACAATGACACTAAAATAAGCTCATTAAATTCGGCAGCTTTAAAGCAATTTTAAATTATGTAATAAAACTTGACATATTAAAAACAAGCAACAAACAAATTAATAAGCTGTAATAAACTAATTAAATCGACTTAAATATTCAGCTATTAAATTAATGTCTAGTTGATATTGAGCTGAATTGAAAATGTTTGAGCTGAAGTTGAGCTAATTCGAGCTTATTGAGCTTGAAAGGAGCTGGAAACGAGCTAAATGAAGCTCCACAAAAATATAATTGAGCTACGTCCAGCTTGCAAACACGATGAGCCTCGCTTGTAGGCTGATGCAATGGCCGTTCCCAAGGGCGGGTCGTATCAAGATGTCAATCGATTAAAATAATCTCTAGATTTCTTTGATGAGGATTGATAAGATTTTTTCATTGACCTCTTCCTTGAATCTCTTGTCTCTGAATTAGCCTTTTTCTTTTCTTTGCTGAGATCCTCGGCTTTACAGACCTATTCAACTAACACAACAAATTTTTTGATTCCAGAATCCTGACTAACAACTTTATATCTTCGTTCAATCCATCAACAAATTGTTTACACATGATCTCCTCAGTAGACACATGTTCTTGAGCATATTTGCTTAACTGTACGAATTCTCTTTCGTACTCAATGACAGCCATTCGACCCTGCATCAATTCTAGAAACTCTTTATGTTTCTGATTGAGGAATCTCTAGCTTATGTACTTTTTCAAAAACTCGGCATAAAAGAATTCCCACGTAACCCGTTCTCTAGGAACTACCGATGTCAACATTTTCCACCAGTGATATGCATTATCTCTAAGCAAAGATACTATGCATTTGATACATTCATCTGGAGTAGAGGACGATTCATCAAATACTCGGATAGTGTTCTCAAGTCAGAACTCAGCTCTCTCAGCATCATCATCAACTATAGCCCGAAACTATTTAGCCCCATGTTTACGAACCTTATTAACAGGTGACTTACTCAATCGAATCGGATCTATTACTGGTGGCACAACCGGGACTTGTTGAGGAATAGGTAGGGGTGGAGGTTGTAGAATAGTCGGATTCATTCGTACGAATTTTGTGAACCGTTCAGTCATCATCTGAAAGAAGGCTTGCTTAGCCTTTCCTCCCTGACTACTAGAAATAGGCCTAGAATCGGCCGGCGCTGCCCCTTGAGTGGGAGCGGTAGCATTACTTTCCACATCGTCAGCTGTGGCTCGTTCAGGATCCATTTGCTATATGAAAAACACATTTTAATTATCAGGAATATGGCATGTATAGCTAGACTCTCACTCGCTACGTTAGTCCTAGAATCGACTAAACCGTAGCTCTAATACCAATTTAAATGTAACACCGCTAACCTGTATCCGTAGCCGTAATAGGGTTATGAAGCATTACCAATAAATACACTTCATTCTCATACATTTAAACAATCATAATCAAAATTCATTCAAATCACCACAATATCCCTTATATAGGTCTACGAGACCTTAAAACATGCTTAGAAGTGGTTCGGGACTAAACCGATAACATTTACAAACTTTAGGAAACTTAGAAATATTTGTTTAAGTACAGGGTCACATGCCCGTGTGAACAGGCTGTGTGCCTCACACGGCAACTAGACACGCCCGTGTCATAGACCATGTTAAAACAGGGCATACATACTGACTTGCACCACACGGCTGGAGACATGCCTGTGTGCCTTGGCCGTGGTTGAAACTGACTTGGGTCAAACGGCTCACCACACGCCCGTGTGTCTAGCCTGTGCTTGAGACTGACTTAAATTCGTAGGGCTACCTAGGGGACACATGGCCGTGTAACATAGACGTGTGTCGCACACAACCGAGACATACGCCCGTGTATCTACCCGTGTGGACAAAAATAGGCCATTTGAAAAGCCAATTTTCCACCCTATAATAATGCATACAAATTAACCTATTTGGTTCCATTTCAAGTCATTTATAAGCAAGCAAAACCCATCAAAACATACACATAACATAACATATATAATCAACCATTTTAACTATTCAATTCCATATTCAAATTATACCAAATCAATATCCCAAAATCATCACAACTTGCATATATTCCCTATTCACTAATTCATCATAATATCATCTACTTCATATCACAAAACTCATCATATCATCATCTCAAACCAAACCAAACCAATTCATAAGGCATTAAATACATCAGATGGTTACACATAAAGACTTAGATGGTTACACATATCACCTTTACAAGCCAAATCTCATGGCTAAAATAAAGACTCAAAACGTACTAAAATATCACTACCTATACAAGCCATATACCATATATACAAGGTTACCAAAAATACCAACGAGACAATCGATAGTGTGATGACTTATTCCCGACAATCCTCGAGTCCGTACTTGTAACACCCCTAACCTGTATCCGTCGCCAGATTGGGATCACAAGGTATTACTTCAACAAAATATCTTTTTGTTTTAAAAAATATATATATACATGCACACACTTGGACTAACTTTTAAACCAAACAATTTATTAATATCACATAGCCGATTGAAACTTAGACACATTCTAGTATAATATTAAAACATATAAATTTTATAAGTCAATATCTAAAATTATATTACACAAAAAGTACACACCGAATATACCTCATATAATAACATGCATTTATATTTATTAGTGCATAACATTTTATATCACAAAACACATCGTTATTTAATATATAATCGAAACACATTATCATAAACCATTTCCTCATATACATAAGATTTATATAAGTAAATATTGAATCGTAGATTTATCATACCCACTCCACATAGATTTATCTTATATCCGAATCTATAGTATCTGATTATGTAACTTTCAAACAATCTCACATTACAATTTATACTTCATAAGGGTATGCCCTTAACTACTAACATATATATATTCGAAAACATGAATCACCCATACCAAGCCGTGAACATGTTAAAACAAACATATACATGTTCGGATATAACTAAACTACTTTCAATGCCATATCACATATAACACATTAACCAATACAACAATCGAAATTCAAATAATCCATTCAATATGCAAAACAAAAATCAAATCAACCTACTTCGCATATTCAAAATCATTAAACAAATTTGACACTCATAATAAATATCAAATATACCACTCCCCCATAACACATTGCCAATTAACCACAAAGAGCTTAATCATAATCCAACAAAATAGAATTTAAGCATGAAAGTTAAGCCATTTTCTCATGGCTTTTATGTACAATACTATCAAAACAACAAAATCTACCAAAATGCTATCCTATACATGCCATAATGTTAACTTAGAATTAACTAAGAAGGGATACCAAAACGTTGCAGACAGGTGTGATGACTTCGAGGATGGTCCCGAGCATGAAACGGATCAAAAAGAAATCTAAATAAGAGACAAGCGAACACACTAAATGAGTTTTCAACGCATTAAGTTGTAAGCTATGTAATGCAAACAATTAACTGAATATGTCGATCTAGAAACTAGAAAGTTCCATAGATTATCGAAATTATCAATTCAACTACTAGTCAAGTCATACTATTAACTCAAAGTATCATATAACCGGATACCTTAATTCCTTCCTACAATATTGAACAACGATGAAATAGATACATTTATGTACCTATGTTTCAATTTTCATGTCTCCAATTTCTTATTCGGACAATAGTTTTTGCCCTTCATGTGACAGCCCAAAATTGACCCTAGTCGGGAAGTGGTTTCGGGACCGCTAAACCGAGTCACCGAAATGTTTGAATGTGATATTTATTGTCTAGAATATGTAACTATGAATGTGTGAAAATTTCAAGCTTCGATTTAGTCGATTGCATGTGAATTCAGTTAGTAGGATTTGTGTGACACTTTTGAAATGTGATAGGCTAATCTATAAGGATCTAATAGTGCATGTAATAAAAAGGGAGGACTTGCATGTCAAATTTCCCCCCCTAATTAGTAGTGGCCGGCCATGCTATGAGTGGAAACATGTCACAAACATGTTATGTTAGTGAGGTATGTTAGGAAAAATAAAATAAGGAGTATGGGTAATAAAGAAATGTAAAAAAAAAGAAAGTGTAACACCCCGAACCCGAGACCGTCACCGGAGTCGAACACGAGGTGTTAACAGACTTTTTAAAAAAATTTCCAGACACTGCCAATCTGCGTAATAGTCACTTTAAAAATCATATATTGAGTTCAGAAACTCGGAATCCAGTTCCGTAAATTTTCTCTGAAACTAGACTCATATGGCAATCTACATATTTTTTTCTAGAATTTTTGGTTGGGCCAATTAGTACAGTTTATTAGTCAAAGTCTCCCATGTTACAGGGATCGACTACCCTGACCTTTGCGCATTACGACTTGGATATCTCCCTGTACAGGGCTTCAATACTGATGCCGTTTGTTTCTATAGAAACTAGACTCAGAGAGGAATCTATAAATATATGGCTTGACTCCTAATTGTCTCTGGTTAATTTGTAATGAATTTCCAAAGTCGGAACAGGAAATCCAGAAACCGTTCTGGCCCTGTCTCACGAGAACCTGAATATCTCTTAACATACTGTCCGTATGATTGTTTCGTTACTTTCCTATGAAAATAGATTCATCAAGGTTAGTTTACATAATTCATTCACTATTTAATTCCATTCCTACTATTTTTAGTGATTTTCCAAATCTACATCACTGCTGCTGTCAGCATCTGCCTTTAAGGTAGACTTTACCTATTTCATGGTTTCCATGATTCAACTAGCCCTTTTTGCATAAATAGCACAATTTATGATAGTGATTAACCATTCCCATGGCCAATCCTTGTCAAGCATATCCACACCAAATGATTATAACATTATACTCAAACACATATAAGCTATTTTCGCATGGCTATCCAAAATTATACAAGTCCAAAGGGTCCACGACCCACAACAAACGGGTAGTCCTATACATGCCATTTCGAAGTTCAACCAAAATTGTACCAAAAGGGGGGGGGCTTTGATAGTGTGGCGACTTTGACTTCAAGATCCCGAGTCCGATAGCTGGAGAACCAAATCTATAAAACAGAGGAGCAATGAAACGGAGTAAGCAATTTATGCTTAGTAAGTTTTGAGCAAGGAATTCCAGCACAACAAAAGTATAGCATTCATATAGCTAAACGGATAATTTCATATGCACAAATTTTCGATATCATACTTGCTTCACATTACCAACCCTTATGTACATACACAAAAGATCAACTTAGCCAAAGGCCGGTAGCTCGTTTATCAACTGAGCGAATACTTATTTGTAAGGGCTCAACTAAATTCAAGCACATACGAAACATACCTCAATGTTGGGATGTTTCTAGAGTATTAACTGAAATTTTTACAGCAAGATCATTCATTCCCAAATCACATACCTTCGGAATTTAACCGGATATAGCTCCTCGTTCAAATGCCTTCGGGACATAGCCCGGTTATAGTAATCGCACAAATGCCTTCGGGACTTAACCCGGATTTAGTAACTCGCACAAATGCCTTCGGGACTTAGCCCGGAATTAGTATCTCGCACAAATGCCTTCGGGCTTAGCCCGGAATTAGTATCTCGCACAAATGCCTTCGGATCTTAGTCCGGATATGGTCACTTATCACAAAGCCTTCGGGACTTAGCCCGGACATCATTCAAATAACCATGCACATTTAACAATAAATCATGGCACATTCGTATTTCATTTTCGTTAGCAAAACTCAAACACAAGACACTTATCATTCTTGTAATTTCGGCTCAATAGCCACACACAAAGAGCATGATTTTGATTTGCTTAAAACATGATCTAATCAAATCTTAATTTAAGCTCTCTTACTCAAGAACTTACCTCGGATGTTGTCGAACGATTCCGATGGATATTCGACCACTTTTTCCTTCCCTTTATCGGATTTAGTTCCCCTTTGCTCTTGAGCTTAATTAAACAAATAAATTGATTTAATCATTTGAGCATCGAAAAGAGGAACACAAGGCACTTAGCCCATATTTATACATTAGACATTAAAGTCACATATGTACGGAATCATGAATCAAACTCAACATTTTAGCTAATTTTCCCCCTTGGCCGAATTTTCTAAGCCAAGACAAAAGCATCAATATGCTTGCCTCCAACCGAATACATGCAACACCAAATCTTCTTCCTATGGCCGAATATGCATGTCTATGTTGGGGCCGATTATATGCTTAATACTTCCTACAAATATGGTTACTTGTATTGATTATAAATATCATATTGTTTCAAGTTCAAAACTTGGCTAATACACACATATATACACTAGTAAAGCATCCTCTCCCTTTCCATCAATTTAACACATGCATTGCTCATTAACATACAAAAGTTATATTCGGCCTTAGCACACAACTTGCTAGCCGATTCTTCCCCATCTAGCAACCAATGCACATATGTGCTCACTCAAAAATGCTAAAAAGGAGATTCAAGAATCATCAATCCACCATCACATGCATCATTACAAAGCTTTACACTTAGCATGCAAATGACATCAACACAAATCCACCTTAGCCGAAACTTAACTCATCTTCATGCCTCATCACCACAACATCAAACATCAACCAAGAATGATGCATCCATGGCCGAGTGTCATTTCCATCACATAGCAAGATTTAGACCATGGGCTAGGTAGAACTCAAGCTAACAACTAAAACATGCATGCATCTCATGGAACATTATCAAACATACCTTAGCCTAGCTACATGCATGGCCGAACCTCTTCAACCTTTCTTCTTCCTTCCTCCTTAAAATTTTTGGCCAAGGATGAACAAAAGGATGAGCACTTTTTTTTTTGTTTTTCTTTCTAGTTTCGGCAAAATGGGGGGGGGAGAAACAACCACACACTTTTTTTGTTTTCATCATATTCCCTTTCATTATTTAATTTCCATGCTCATTATTTTATTTTTCCTAACATACCTCACTAACATAACATGTTTGTGACATGTTTCCACTCATGATGCATTAACACAACATGTCTATGACATGTCTTGCCCATCACACTTGGTCTACCATGCTTGTCATGGCCGGCCACTACTAATAGGGGGGAAATTGACATGCAAGTGCACCCCTTTGATTACATGCACTATTAGGCCACTTGCATTTGCCTAGCACATTTCTAAATTTTCTCACATAAGTCCTATCAACTAAATTCACATGCAATTAACTAAATCGAAGCTTAAAACTTTCACACATTTATATTCACATATTTTAGGCAATAATTATCACATTCAAATAATTTGGTGACTCGGTCTAGCGGTCCCGAGACCGCTTTCCGACTAGGGTCACTTTAGGGCTATCACAGAAAGAATGTGTGTGAGTGTTCCCCCCCCATTGCCGTGAGTTAAAGAAAAGAAAAAAAACATTGTTCATCCTTTTTCATTTCTTTTGGCCGAAAATTCTAAGGAAGGAGGAATTCATTTCTTTTGGCCGAAAATTCTAAGGAAGGAGGAAGGAGTTCTTGCTTCATGTTTGGTTTGGAAGAGGATTAGGAGGAGGTTTGGCCATACTTGTATCTAGATTAAGGTATGTTTGAGGTTGTGCCATGAGATTCATGCATGTTTTTAGTTGCTAGCTTGAGTTCTAATTAGCCCATGGTTCAAATCTTTGCTATGTCATGGGGATGATATTGGGCCTAGGTGGATTTTGTGTTAATGCCATTGCATGCTAAATATGAAGCTTGTTAATGATACATGTGATGGTGGATTGATGACTCTTGGATTTTCTTTTTAGCATTTTTGAGTGAGACATTAAGTTCTTTGTTTAACCATGACCAAAATTGAAATGGTATGGTGTTGTGATGTATTCGGCCATGGTATATCCATAAGTATGATTTATGCTTATTGCATGGTAGGTAAGATTTGTGTTTTGGATTTATGTTCATGTTTAGTTATAATCAACTTTGAGATTCGGCTCTTGTACATATATATATGTTTGCACATGACGTATTGGTATGACATATACAATATCTCAAGGTATATATTTACATATGATGGTGTTTCGGTTATGGAGTACATGATGGATGCGTATTGAGTTATAATATGTAATGCATTAGTTAGTAAAAGGTATGCCATTTGTGTGTGGTATTGAGTATATAATTGGCCTCAACATAGACATGCATAATCGGCCACATGAATGAGTACATAGGTTGATGTGTTGTTCGACCATAGGTAAGCATATTGAAGGCTTTATCTTGACATAGAAAATTCGGCTAAGGAGAGTATTAACTAATGTGTTGAGTTTGATTCATGATTCCATACATATGTGACTTTAATGTCTAATGAATATATGTGGGCCAAGTACCTTGAGTTCCTCTTTTCGATGCTCAAATGATTAAATCAATTTATTTGTTAAATTAAGCTCAAGAGCAAAGGGGAACTAAATCCGATAAAGGGAAGGAAAAAGTGGTCGAATAGCCATCGGAATCGTTCGACAACATCCGAGGTAAGTTTTTGAGTAATGGTACTTAAATTATGATTCGATTAGATTATGTATTAAGTAAATCAAAATCATGCTCTTATATGTGGCTATTGAGCCGAAATTGTAAATGTGATAAGTGTCTTGTGTTTGAGCTTTGGTAATGAAAATGAAATATGAATGTGTCATGATTTATTGATATATGTGCATGGTTACTCGAATGATATCCGGGCTAAGTCCCGAAGGCTTTTGTGCTAAGCGACTACATCCGGACTAAGATCCGAAGGCATTTGTGCTAGCGACTATATCCGGGCTAAATCCCGAAGGCATTTATGCTAGTGACCATATCCGGGTTAAGACCCGAAGGCCTTGTGCGAGTGGTTATATCCGGCTAAACCCCGAAGATGCTTGATTTGTGAACGAGCGATCTTGCTGTAAAAATTTAAATTAATACGCTCGTAAAATCCCAGCGATGAGGTATGTTTCGTGTGTGCTTTGAATTAGTTGATCCCTTACAAATCTGTATTCGCTCAGTCGATAAATGAGCTACCGGCCTTTGGCTAAGTTGATCTTTTGTGTATGAACATAAGGGTTGGTAATGTGAAGTAAGTATGATATTGAAAATTTGTGCATATGAAATTATCCGTTTAGCTATATGAATGCTATACTTTTGTTGTGCTGGAATCCCTTGCTCAAAACTTACTAAGCATAAATTGCTTACTCCGTTTCTTTGTTTCTCTGTTTTATAGATTTTGGCTCGTCAGCTATCAGACTCGGGATTTTTGGAAGTCGAAGTCTCCCACACTATCAAAGCCCCCTTTTGGTACAATTTTGGTTGAACTTTGAAATGGCATGTATAGGACTACCCTTTTGTTGTTGGTCATGTACCCTTCGGTTTTGTGTAAATTTGGATAGCCATGCGAAAATGGCTTAAATATACTTTGATCATAGCATTATAATCGTTTTGTATGTTGTCTGTCGAGAGGTATGGAAATGTTGGTAACGGTTAGCCATGGGAAGGGTTATTCTTGATCACTTTTGGAATATGTATGACAAACTCTAGTTGATCCATGGAGGATCATGAAATAGGTAAAGTTTACCTTAAAAAAACAGATGCTGGCAGCAGCAGTGATGTGGATGTGAAAAATCACTAAAAATAGTAGGAATGGAATTAAATAGTGAATAAATTATGTAAACGAACCTTGATGAATCTATTTTCATAGGAAAGTAACAAAACGATCATATGGACAGTATGTTAAGAGATATTCAGGTTCTCGTGAGACAGGGCCAGAACAGTTTCTGGATTCCCTGTTCCGACTTTGGAAATTCATTATAAATTAACCAGAGATAATTAGAAGTCATGCCATATATGCATAGATTCCTTTTTGAGTCTAGTTTCTATAGAAACAAACGAAATCAGTATTGAAGCCCTGTACAGGGAGATATTTAAGTTGTAATGTGCAAATGTCAGTGTAGTCGATCCCTGTAACATGGGAGACTTTGACTAATAAACTGTACTAATTGGCCCGACCAAAAATTCTAGAAAAAAATTTGTAGATGCATATAGGAGTTTAGTTTCAGGGAAAAATCACGAACCTGATTTTCGAGTTGTGAAACTCAAGATATGATTTTTAAGGTGACAGTGACGCAGTTAGCCAGCTTGCCTGGAAAATTTAAAATGGATTGTGCAAAGAAGTGATTTAAGTCTGCAAACCCCTCGTGTCTGACTCCGGCGACGGACTCGGGTACGGGGTGTTACAATTTTATTGGTATCAGAGCTACGGTTTAGTCGATTCTAGGACTACCGTAATACGTTTGGGTCTAGCTATACATGCCATTTTGTGATTATTTGATAGTGTGGTGATTTCTGACGATTGAAAATGTGTTTATTTATAGTAATGGATCTCGATCCCAACCGAGCGGTAGCTGATGATCTTGAGAGTGTGGCGTCTGCTCCCGCACAAGGGACAGCTCCGGCGGACTCTCAACCGATTGCTAGTAATCCGAATGACGAAGCTAGACAAGCTTTCTATAGTGTAATGAATGATTGGTTCAACCAATACATTTGAACTAATACGGCTGTTCCACAACCTCCATTCCCGACTAATGCCACCCCCGCACCTACAATACCTCCGGCAACTGACCAAATAAGGTCAAATAAGCCCCCAGTTGACAGAATCCGAAAACACGGGGCTACTGAATTTAAAGCTACGGACAGCGATGATGCCGAGCAAGCTGAATTTTGGTTGGACAACATTATTCGGGTACTCGACGAGCTATCTTGCACACCCGATGAGTGCCTAAAGTGTACTATCTCCTTGCTACGTGATTCTGCCTACTATTGGTGGAATACATTGACTTCTGTTGTGCCTAGAGAGCAAGTAACTTGGGAGTTTTTCCAAACCGAGTTTCGAAAAAAGTATATCAGTCAGAGATTCATTGACCAAAAACGGAAGGAATTTCTTGAACTCAAACAAGGTTCCATGTCGGTTACCGACTATGAACGAAAATTTGTGAGGCTTAGCCGATATGCGCGAGAATGCATTTTTTCGGAAGCTGTGATGTGTAAACGTTTCGAGGATGAACTAAATGATGATATAAAGCTGTATGTTGGCATCTTGGAAATCCGAGAATTTGTGGTACTTGTTGAGCGAGCTTGTAAAGCCGAGGAGCTAAGTATGGAGAAAGGAAAAGCTGATATGGGAGCAAAGGAGTTTCATAAGAGGTCTTCGGGGAAGCCCTTCCACAGTCATCGAAGAAATTTAGAGATGACTTAGGCCGGTCTAGGGACACTTCGGGTTTCTCTAGACGAGATCGCGATCGACCCCCTGTGAGCACACGAGTCACTTGGGTCGCCAGTGTTGGAAATGATCGTCGGGACAGAACGGAATGTCGATATTGCGGTAAATGGCATTTAGGGAGTTGTAGATTCCATGACCGCTCCTGTTACAAGTGTGGATCAGTTGACCACTTCATTAAAGATTGCCCGAGGTTGTCTGAACAGAATGTAAATCAGAGTGGGAAACCGGGTGCTACCACTGCTCGAGGTAGACCATCTAGAAATACGGGCAATGCTAGTGGTGGTCAGAGAGGATCTAGAGATGCTACGACTAGATCCGAGGCTCGCGCTCCTGCTAGGGCTTATGCTATACGCGCACGCGAGGATGCTTCCTCGCCAGATGTTATTACCGGTACTTTTACTCTCTTTGATTCTAATGTGATTGCTTTGATTGACCCTGGTTCTACTCATTCTTATATATGCGAAGCCTTAGCATCCAGTAAGACTTTACCTATTAGTCTACTGAGTTCGTAATTCGGGTGTCAAATCCCTTGGGTCGTTACGTGCTTGTCGACAAAGTGTGTAAGAAATGTCCCCTAGTAATTCGAGGTTCCTGTTTTCCGGCGGACTTGATGCTTTTGCCGTTTGATGAATTTGATGTTATTCTTGGTTTGGATTGGTTGACCGTGCATGATGCGGTTGTGAATTGCAAAAGCAAGACTATGGATTTGAGGTGCGCAAATAACGAGATGATCCGAGTTGAGTCTACGGACTTGGATGGGTTGCCAGCTGTAATATCCTCAATGTTGGCCTAGAAATATGTAAGAAAAGGGTGCGAAGCATACCTTGCGCATGTACTTGATGACAAAGAATTAGAAAAGAAACCCGAATCTGTGCCGGTGGTTTGTGAATACCCGGATGTTTTTCCTGAAGAATTACCGGGTTTACCACCTGTTCGGGAGGTAGAGTTTGGTATTGAGCTTTTACCTGGAACTACGCCAATTTCGATAGCTCCGTATCGTATGGCACCAACCGAGTTAAAGGAGTTGAAAGCTCAGTTGCAAGAGTTGACTGATAGAGGTTTCGCTCGACCAAGTTTCTCACCTTGGGGTGCACCAGTATTGTTTGTGAAGAAGAAGGACGGAACCATGAGGTTGTGCATCGACTATCGTCAGCTGAATAAAGTGACAATAAAGAATAAATATCCGATACCGCGTATTGATGATTTGTTTGATCAACTAAAGGGAGCCTCAGTGTTTTCAAAGATAGATTTGAGATCGGGTTATTATCAGTTGCGAATTCGAGATTCGGATATACCCAAAACTGCTTTCAGAACGAGATACGGCCACTACGAGTTCTTAGTGATGCCGTTTGGGCTCACAAATGCCCCTGCGGTATTTATGAACTTGATGAATCGGATCTTCAGACTGTATTTGGATCGGTTCGTAGTTGGATCGGATCTTCAGCCATTTGGGCTCACTAAGATCCGAAGGCATTTGTGCTAGCGACTATATCCGGGCTAAGTCCCGAAGGCATTTATGCTAGTGACCATATCCGGGTTAAGACCCGAAGGCCTTGTGCGAGTGATTATATCCGGCTAAACCCCGAAGATGCTTGACTTGTGAACGAGCGATCTTGCTGTAAAAATTTAAATTAATACGCTCGTAAAATCCTAGCGATGAGGTATGTTTCGTGTGTGCTTTGAATTAGTTGATCCCTTACAAATCTATATTCGCTCAGTCGATAAATGAGCTACCGGCCTTTGGCTAAGTTGATCTTTTGTGTATGAACATAAGGGTTGGTAATGTGAAGTAAGTATGATATTGAAAATTTGTGCATATGAAATTATCCGTTTAGCTATATGAATGCTATACTTTTGTTGTGCTGGAATCCCTTGCTCAAAACTTACTGGCATAAATTGCTTACTCCGTTTCTTTGTTTCTCTGTTTTATAGATTTTGGCTCGTCAGCTATCGGACTCGGGATTTTGGAAGTCGAAGTCTCCCACACTATCAAAGCCCCCTTTTGGTACAATTTTGGTTGAACTTTGAAATGGCATGTATAGGACTACCCTTTTGTTGTTGGTCATGTACCCTTCGGTTTTGTGTAAATTTGGATAGCCATGCGAAAATGGCTTAAATATACTTTGATCATAGCATTATAATCGTTTTGTATGTTGTCCGTCAAGAGGTATGGAAATGTTGGTAACGGTTAGCCATGGGAAGGGTTATTCTTGATCACTTTTGGAATATGTATGACAAACTCTAGTTGATCCATGGAGGATCATGAAATAGGTAAAGTTTACCTTAAAAAAACAGATGCTGGCAGCAGCAGTGATGTGGATGTGAAAAATCACTAAAAATAGTAGGAATGGAATTAAATAGTGAATAAATTATGCAAACGAACCTTGATGAATCTATTTTAGTAGTAAAGTAACAAAACGATCATATGGACAGTATGTTAAGAGATATTCAGGTTCTCGTGAGACAGGGCCAGAACAGTTTCTGGATTCCCTGTTCCAAATTTGGAAATTTATTATAAATTAACCAGAGATAATTAGAAGTCATGCCATATATTCTTAGATTCCTTTTTGAGTCTAGTTTCTATATAAACAAACGAAATCAGTATTAAAGCCCTGTACAGGGAGATATCCAAGTCGTAATGCGCAAAGGTCAGTGTAGTCGATCCCTGTAACATGGGAGACTTTGACTAATAAACTGTACTAATTGGCCCGACCAAAAATTCTAGAAAAAAATTTGTAGATGCATATATGAGTCTAGTTTCAGGGAAAAATCATGAAGCTGATTTTCGAGTTGTGAAACTCAAGATATGATTTTTAAGGTGACAGTGACGCAGTTAGCCAGCTTGCCTGGAAAATTTAAAATGGATTGTGCAAAGAAGTGATTTAAGTCTGCAAACCCCTCGTGTCCGACTCCGGCGACGGACTCGGGTACGGGGTGTTACACTTCATTTAGTTCCTGCATTTAATTTATCAACAACCAATTTCGCACACGTAGTGCTCAAGCAAGGAAATTCGCACCCGTAGTGCCATGTTAACCCGCACACATAGTACCTTAGTAATTCACATACATATTGACATTCAAATCCGCACACATAGTGCCATATAAATCCGCACATATAGTGCCATACAAATCCGCACACATAGTGCCTTAGTAATTCACATACATATTGACATTCAAATCCGCACACATAGTGCCATATAAATCTGCACATATAGTGCCATACAAATTCGCACACATAGTGCCTTAGTAATTCACATACATATTGACATTCAAATCCGCACACATAGTGCCATACAAATTAGTACACATAGTGCCATTCAGATTAGCACACATAGTGCCAAAGTCATTTCATTTTAACAAAGTGATTTATTTAATTAACTAAGTATAATCGGTCACATGCCTTTCAATCAAAAGAATACATGAACGAGAGAAATTTCTTCACGATATGCATACACCAATTATGTATAGAATAACCAAGCTTAGTTGCTTATAGACTTACTTTGTGTTGGATGAAACGGTTCCAATTGGCTACTCGATATTCTTTGCTTTGCCCTTGCTTGATTCCCCTCCTTTGGGTTCTTAAGCTAAAATAAATAAATTAACTAATTTAATCACCTTGCTAGTTATTTATATCCCATAATATTAATGATTTTTTATCACAAGAACCACACGGTAAAATGTGATCTTTCTACCTTATGTTTTTAAGCTATTCGGCTATTGACCACCTAGGATCACGTTACCATTAATAATCCAATCATTACTTCAAATAAACACACATATATATAAACACATATATTTTTGGACATACGGCAACCACCCTTGCTAATTTCTCACATATATAATTTAATGATTTCCACTACATCTTACAATCGTCATTGTTCAAGACATTAGAACTTCAACAAATGTTTATCTAATGCCTCAAGGCCGAATACATTATCACTATCAAAATAGCAATTACTCACCATTTGTCATTTAACACATAGTTTCATCTCATGAACACTTTGACCGAATTTTTCTAAACTAGCATAAGCTTCACATCTATTCATAACATCATCTAAATTCACATATATCCATTTATCTAGCTCCTTTTTCACCTTTCTACTATTTCTATCTAAAACATCAAAAACACCATCCTCCTAGCAGTCATCCAATTTAACCGTATGCTCATTTTGTCACCTAACTAAGTAAAATATCAACATATGGGTTATAATAAAACATGGACTACTAACTATATTTTTATTTAATTTAATGGAATTAAAATGAAACCTTACCTTAATCAACCCTTAGGATGGCCGAATGTCCTTGAGAGTTTCCCTCCTATTTCATTTAAGTTACGGCTTGCAAGAGGAAGAAGATGAATACTCTCTCTCCTTTCTTCCTTTATTCATCTTTTCCTATTAATTCATTTTTTTATTTAGATTATTTTAACCATTTGCCAACATAAAATTATAATAAATTTAACTTAGTAGGAGAAACATCATTACTTGGCCGGCCATTAATGAATTTTGGGTATTTTGACGTGCAAACCCAAGCTTTCCCACTTTGCAATTATTTGATCCTTATAATTTACCTATCATATTTTCTAAGTTTCTCAACTAAGTCATTTCAAGTAAAATTCACATTCATAAAACTAAATTAAAACATCAAATTTTCACACATGCACTGTCACACATAGAAGATATACAAATAAATTTTAAATAAATTTTATGACTCGGTTTTGGGGTCCCGAGACCACATTCCGACTATGGTCAAATTAGGGCTGTCACAACTCTCCCCCACTTAAAAATTTTCGTCCTCGAAAATCTTACCAGCGAATAAATTCGGATAACGTTCTTTCATAGAGTCTTCGAGCTCCCAAGTAGCCTCTTCTACTCCATGTTTGACCCATAATACTTTTACTAAAGAAATCTTCTTATTCCGCAATTCTTTCACTTCTTGAGCTAAGATACGGATCGGTTCTTCTTCATAGCTCAAATCTGATTGAACCTCAACTTCAGATAAACCAACCACATGTGAAGGATCCGATCTATACTGTCTAAGCATCGATACATGGAACACATTATGAATCTTTGCGAGTTTAGGTGGCAGAACCAATCTATAAGCAACCGGCCCTATCCGTTCTGCTATCTCGTACGGTCCAATAAATCTTGGGCTCAATTTGCCCTTACGGCCAAATCGGAGTAACTTTTTCAAGGGTGAGACTTTCAAAAATACTTTGTCACCAATTTGATACTCAATATCTTTGCGTTTCAAATCTGCATATGATTTCTAACGATCCGATGCTGCCTTCAAACTATCGCAAAACACTTTCACTTTTTCTTCAGCTTCTCTAATCAAATCAACCCCGTATATCTTATTTTCACCGAGTTCTGTAACACCCCGAACCCGAGACCGACACCGGAGTCGAACACGAGGTGTTAACAGACTTTAAACCCCTTATAAAAAATATTTCCCAGACACTGCCAATCTGCGTACTAGTCGCTTTAAAAATCATATCTTGAGTTTCACAACTTGAAAATCAGTTTCGTGATTTTTCCCTGAAACTAGACTCATATGCCCATCAACATATTTTTTCTAGAATTTTTGGTCGGGCCAATTAGTACAGTTTATTAGTCAAAGTCTCCCATGTTACAGGGATCGACTACCCTGACCTTTGCGCATTACGACTTGGATATCTCCTTGTACAGGGCTCCAATACTGATGCCGTTTGTTTCTATAGAAACTAGACTCAGAGTGGAATCTATACATATATGGTATGACTCCTAATTATCTCTGGTTAATTTATAATGAATTTCCAAAGTCGGAACAGGGAATCCAGAAACCGTTCTAGCCCTGTCTCACGAGAACCTGAATATCTCTTAACATACTGTCCGTATGATTGTTTCGTTACTTTCCTATGAAAGTAGATTCATCAAGGTTTGTTTACATAATTTATTCACTATTTAATTCCATTCCTACTATTTTTAGTGATTTTCCAAATCTACATCACTGCTGCTGTCAGCATCTGCCTTTAAGGTAGACTATACCTATTTCATGGTTTCCATGATTCAACTAGCCCTTTTTGCATAAATAGCACAATTTATGAAAGTGATTAACCATCCCCGTGGCCAATCCTTGTCAAGCATATCCACACCAAATGATTATAACATTATACTCAAACACATATAAGCCATTTTTGCATGGCTATCCAAAATTTATACAAGTCCAAAGGGTCCACGACCCACAACAAACGGGTAGTCCTATACATGCCATTTCGAAGTTCAACCAAAATTGTACCAAAAGGGGGGGCTTTGATAGTGTGGGCGACTTTGACTTCAAGATCCCGAGTCCGATAGCTGGAGAACCAAATCTATAAAACAGAGGAGCAATGAAACGGAGTAAGCAATTTATGCTTAGTAAGTTTTGAGCAAGGAATTCCAGCACAACAAAAGTATAGCATTCATATAGCTAAATGGATAATTTCATATGCACAAATTTACGATATCGTACTTGCTTCACATTATCAACCCTTATGTACATACACAAAAGATCAACTCAGCCAAAGGCCGGTAGCTCGTTTATCAACTGAGCGAATACTTATTTGTAAGGGCTCAACTAAATTCAAGCACATACGAAACATACCACAATGTTGGGATGTTTCGAGAGTATTAACTGGAATTTTACAGCAAGTTCATTCATTCCCAAATCACGTACCTTCGGAATTTAACCGGATATAGCTCCTCGTTCAAATGCCTTCGGGACATAGCCCGGTTATAGTAATTCGCACAAATGCCTTCGGGACTTAACCCGGATTTAGTAACTCGCACAAATGCCTTCGGGCTTAGCCCGGAATTAGTATCTCGCACAAATGCCTTCGGGCTTAGCCCGGAATTAGTATCTCGCACAAATGCCTTCGGATCTTAGTCCGGATATTGTCACTTAGCACAAGCCTTCGGGACTTAGCCCGGACATCATTCAAATAACCATGCACATTTAACAATAAATCATGGCCCATTCGTATTTCATTTTCGTTAGCAAAACTCAAACACAAGACATTTATCATTCTTGCAAATTCGGCTCAATAGCCACACAAAGAGCATGATTTTAATTTGCTTAAAACATGATCTAATCACATCATAATTTAAGCTCTCTTACTCAAGAACTTACCTCGGGTGTTGTCGAACGATTCCGATAGCTATTCGACCACTTTTTCCTTCCCTTTATCGGATTTAGTTCCCCTTTGCTCTTGAGCTTAATTAAACAAATAAATTGATTTAATCATTTGAGCATCGAAAAGAGGAACACAAGGCACTTAGCCCATATTTATACATTAGACATTAAAGTCACATATGTACGGAATCATGAATCAAACTCAACATTTTAGCTAATTTTTCCCCCTTGGCCGAATATGCATGTCTATTTTGGGGCCGATTTCAACACTTAATACATTCTACAAGTATGGTCACTTGTATTGACTAAACACCCTTTTGTTTCAAGTTCAAAACTTGGATAATACACACATATACACACTAGTAAAGCATCCTCTCCCTTTCCATCAATTTAACACATGCATTGCTCATTAACATGCAAAAGTTATATTCGGCCTTAGCACACAACTTGCTAGCCGATTCTTCTCCATTTAGCAACCAATGCACATATGTGCTCACTCAAAAATGCTAAAAAGGAGGTTCAAGAATCATCAAGCCACCATCACATGCATCATTAACAAGCTTCATATTTAGCATGCAATGGCATTAACACAAACTCCACCTAGGCCGAATCTTAACTCATCCTCATGCCTCATCACCACAACATCAAACATCAACCAAGAATGATGCATCCATGGCCGAGTGTCATTTCCATCACATAGCAAGATTTAGACCATGGGCTAGGTAGAACTCAAGCTAACAACTAAAACATGCATGCATCTCATGGAACATCATCAAACATACCTTAGCCTAGCTACATGCATGGCCGAACCTCTTCAACCTTTCTTCTTCCTTCCTCCTTAAAATTTTTGGCCAAGGATGAACCAAAGGATGAGCATTTTTTTTTCTTTGTTTTTTTCTTTCTAGTTTCGGCTAAATGAAGATGAGAAAGGATGAACAAAAATTTTCTCCTTTCTTTTCTTTAGCTCACGGCAATGGGGGGGGGGAAAACAACTACACACATTTTTTTTTGTATTCATCATACTCCTTTTCATTATTTTATGCCCATGCCCCTTATTTTATTTTTTTCCTACATACCTCACTAGGCCAACATGTTCCCAACATGTTTCCACCCATAGCATGGCCAACCACTAGCTCAAATTTTGGGTAATTTGACATGCAAACCCATCATTTTCACAACATGCATTAATAGACCATTTTAAATTAGCCTATCATATTTTCACCATGTCTCATATCAATCCCTATTTAATAATTTCTCATGCAATTGGCAAAATTGGAGAATGAAACTTCCACATACTCATGTACACACATAATAAGCATAGAATATGGAAATCAATTATTTTTATGACTCGGTTTTTTGGTCCCGAAACCACTTCCCGACTAGGGTCAATTTTGGGCTGTCACAACTCTCCCCCACTTAAGAAATTTTCGTCCCCGAAAATCTTACCGGTAAATAGGTTTGGGTATCGTTCTTTCATCGAGCTCTCGGTTTCCCAAGTAGCTTCCTCGATCCCGTGTTTGAGCCATAACACCTTCACTAACGGAACCCTTTTGTTTCGCAACTCTTTCACTTCACGAGCTAGGATATGCATCGGCTCTTCTTCATAACTCATATCGGCTTGAATTTCAACCTCTGATGGGCTAATTATGTGCGATGGATCAGATCGATAGCGTCGAAGCATCGAAACATGAAAGACGTCGTGAATCTTTTCAAGCTCAGGGGGCAAAATCAATCTATACGCAACCGGACCAACTCGTTCGGAGATTTCGTACGGCCCAATGAATCTCGGGCTCAACTTGCCCTTACGGCCAAACCTGAGTACCTTTTTCCAAGGCGAAACTTTAAGGAACACTTTATCTCCCACCTGATATTCAATGTCCTTTCGTTTCAAATCCGCATACGATTTTTGACGATCTGTGGCTGCTTTCAGACTTTCACGGATTACCTTTACTTTCTGTTCAGCATCCTTAATCAAATCAACTCCGAAAATTTTACTTTCACCGAGCTCGGTCCAAAACAACGGTGTACGGCATTTACGACCGTACAAAGCCTCGTAAGGTGCCATCTTAATACTTGATTGAAAACTATTATTGTAAGCGAATTCAATCAAAGGTAAATACCGTTCCCATGAACCACTGAACTGAGGATGCAACATCTCAACATATCCTCAAGTATCTGAATTATCCGCTCAGATTGACCATCGGTTTGGGGATGAAAAGCAGTTCTAAAATGCAGCTTGGTACCCAAAGCTTCTTGCAATTTCCTCCAAAATCGCGAGGTGAATCTCGGATCTCTATCCGACACGATAGAAATAGGTACCCCGTGTAATCTCACAATCTGAGAAACGTGCAATTCAACTAGTCTATCCAATGAAAAATCCATACACACGGGGATAAAGTGAGCCGACTTAGTCAGTCTATCAACAACAACCCAAATCACATCCTTCTTACTTGTTGACAATGGCAGTCCGGACACAAAGTCCATTGTGACTCGATCCCATTTCCACTCGGGTATCATGATCGGCTGAAGTAATCCTGAAGGCACTTGATGTTCCGCTTTCACTTGTTGACATATTAAACATCTCGAAACAAAGTCAGAGATGTCTCGTTTCATACCATGCCACCAAAACCAACGTTTCAAATCGTTGTACATTTTCGTACTCCCCGGGTGACTTGACATTCGGCTACAATGGGCTTCGTTCAGAATCATCGAAATGAGTTCCGAACTCCTTGGAATACACAAACGACTTCTGAACCTCAAACAATCATCATCATAAATTTGAAACTCCGATTCCTTGTTCGGAGCACACTCAGCCCGTTTTGCAACCAATTCATCATCAACTTTCTGGGCTTCACGAATTTGATGAATCAATAATGGTTTGGCTTTTAATTCAGCTATTAACACATTGTCGGGTAGAACAGACAAGTGCACATTCATCGCTCGTAAAGCAAACAATGATTTCCGGCTTAAGGCGTCCGCAACCATATTAGCCTTTCCCGGGTGGTAATCAATGACAAGCTCGTAATCTTTCAACAACTCAAGCCAACGTCTTTGTCGCAGATTTAAGTCTCTTTGAGTCATCAAATTTTTGAGACTTTTGTGATCCGAAAATACAAGGCACTTCTCACCAAATAAGTAATGTCGCCATATTTTTAAAGCAAATACGATGGCAGCTAGTTCAAGATCATGGGTCGGATAATTTTTCTCATGTGGCTTTAATTGTCTCGACGCATAGGCCACCACTCGAACTTCTTGCATCAATACGCAACCCAACCCAAGTAGGGATGCGTCACTATAAATGACAAACTCTTTGCCTGATTCGGGTTGCACTAAAATTGGAGCTTCAGTCAAATAAGTTTTTAGTTGATCAAAACTTTTCTGACATTTCTCCATCCATTCGAACTTAACATCCTTTTGAAGCAGCTTCGTCATTGGTGTGGCTATCATCGAGAAACCTTTGACAAATCGTCGGTAATAACCGGCGAGTCCCAAGAAGCTCCGAACTTCGGTAATATTTCTTGGAGGCTTCCAGTTAAGTATGGCTGAAATTTTGCTCGGGTTAGCTCGAATACCCGATGCGGATACCACATGACCCAAGAAGCTAACCTCTCTTAACCAGAACTCACACTTACTGAACTTAGCATATAACTGCTTATCCCGCAAAATTTGCAACACTAGCCTCAGATGCTCAGCATGTTCGGTCTCATCTCTTGAATAGACCAAGATGTCATCAATGAACACAACTACGAACCGATCCAAATATGGTCTGAAGATCTGATTCATCAAATCCATAAATACCGCAGGGGCATTTGTGAGCCCAAACGGCATCACTAAGAACTCGTAGTGACCATATCCCGTTCTGAAAGCAGTTTTGGGTATGTCCGAATCTCGAATTCGCAACTGATAATAGCCCGATCTCAAATCTATTTTTGAGAACATTGAGGCTCCCTTCAGTTGGTCGAACAAATCATCGATACGCGGTAACAGATATTTGTTCTTTATCGTCACTTTATTCAGTTGACGATAGTCAATGCACAACCTCATGGTTCCGTCCTTCTTTTTCACGAACAATACTGGTGCACCCCAAGGTGAGAAACTTGGTCGGGCAAAACCTCTATCCGTCAATTCTTGCAACTGAGCTTTCAACTCTTTTAACTCGGTTGGTGCCATACGATACGGAGCTATCGAAATCGGCGTAGTCCCAGGTACAAGCTCAATACCAAACTGTACCTCCCGAACAGGTGGTAAACCCGGTAATCCTTCAGGAAAAACATCCGGGTATTCACAAACCACCGGCACAGATTCAGGTTTCTTGTCTAATTCTTTGTCATCCAGTACATACGCAAGGTATGCTTCGCACCCTTTTCTTACATATTTCTGGGCCAACATTGCTGATATTACAGCTGGCATCCCCTCCAAGTCCGTAGACTCAACTCGGATTACTTCGTTATTTGCGCACCTCAAATCAATAGTCTTGCTTTTGCAATTCACAACCGCATCATACGCGGTCAACCAATCCAAACCAAGAATAACATCAAATTCATCAAACGGCAAAAGCATCAAGTCCACCGGAAAACAGGAACCTCAAATTTCTAGGGGACATTTCTTACACACTTTGTCGACAAGCACGTAACGACCCAAGGGATTTGACACCCGAATTACGACTCAGTAGACTCAATAGGTAAAGTCTTACTGGATGCTAAGGTTTCACATATGTAAGAATGAGTAGAACTGGGGTCAATCAAAGCAATTACATTAGTATCAAAGAGAGTAAAAGTACCGGTAATAACATCAGGCGAAGAAGCATCCTCGCGGGCACGTATAGCATAAGCTCTAGTAGGCGCACGAGCCTCGGATCTGGTCGTAGCATCTCTAGATCCTCTCTGACCACCACTAGCATTGCCCGTATTTCCAGATGGTCTACCTCGAGCAGTGGTAGCACCCGGTTTCCCACTCTGATTTTCATTCTGTTCAAACAACCTCGGGGAATCTTTAATGAAGTGGTCAACTGATCCGCACTTGTAACAGGAGCGGTCAGGGAATCTACAACTCCCGAATGCCATTTACCGCAATATCGACATTTCGTTCTATCTCGACGTTCATTCCCAACACTGGCGACCGAAGTGCCTCGTGTACCCACAGGGGGTCGATCACGATCTCGTCTAAAAAGGCCCGAAGTGCCTCTAAACTGGCCCGCATCATCTCGAAATTTCTTCGATGCCTGTTGAAGAGACTTTCCCGAAGATCTTTTACGAAACTCTCCAGTTCCCACATCAACTTTTTGTTTTTCTTTTCTAAGCTCTTCGGCTTTACAAGCTCGCTCGACCAGTACTACGAACTCTCGTATTTCAAGAACGCCAACGAACATTTTTATATCTTCATTCAGCCCATCCTCGAAGCGTTTACACATGATAGCCTCGGACGAAACACATTCCCGAGCGTATCTACTAAGTCTAACAAATTTTCGCTCGTAATCAGTAACTGACATGGAACCTTGCTTAAGCTCAAGAAATTCCTTCCGTTTTTGATCAACAAATCTCTGACTGATATACTTTTTCCGAAACTCAGTTTGGAAAAACTCCCAAGTTACTTGCTCTCGGGGCACAACAGAAGTCAGGGTACTCCACCAATAATAGGCAGAATCATGTAGCAAGGAGATAGTACACTTTAGGCATTCATCGGGTGTACAAGATAGCTCATCGAGTACCCGGATAGTGTTGTCCAACCAAAATTCAGCTTGCTCGGCATCGTCGCTATCCGTAGCTTTAAATTCAGTAGCCCCATGTTTTCGGATTCTGTCAACTGGGGGCTTATTTGACCTTATTTGGTCTGTTACCGGAGGTATTGTAGGTGCGGGGGTGGTATTAGTTGGGAATGGAGGTTGTGGGACAGCCGTATTAGTTCGAATGTATTGGTTGAACCAATCATTCATCACGCTATAGAAAGCTTGTCTAGCTTCATCATTCGGGTTACTAGCATTAGGTTGAGAGTGCGCCGGCACTGTCCCTTGTGCGGGAGCAGGCGCTACACTCTCAAGATCATCAGCTACCTCTCGGTTGGGATCGGGATCCATTACTATAAATAAACACATTTACAATTGTCAGAAATCACCACACTATCAAGTAATCACATAAAATGGCATGTATAGCTAGACCCAACGCATTACGGTAGTCCTAGAATCGACTAAACCTGGCTCTGAAACCAATCAAATGTAACACCCCGAACCCGAGACCGACACCGGAGTCGAACACGAGGTGTTAACAGACTTTAAACCCCTTATAAAAAATATTTCCCAGACACTGCCAATCTGCGTACTAGTCGCTTTAAAAATCATATCTTGAGTTTCACAACTCGAAAATCAGTTTCGTGATTTTTCCCTGAAACTAGACTCATATGCCCATCTACATATTTTTTTCTAGAATTTTTGGTAGGGCCAATTAGTACAGTTTATTAGTCAAAGTCTCCCATGTTACAGGGATCGACTACCCTGACCTTTGCGCATTACGACTTGGATATCTCCTTGTACAGGGCTCCAATACTGATGCCGTTTGTTTCTATAGAAACTAGACTCAGAGAGAAATCTATAAATATATGGTATGACTCCTAATTATCTCTGGTTAATTTATAATGAATTTCCAAAGTCGGAACAGGGAATCCAGAAACCGTTCTGGCCCTGTCTCACGAGAACCTGAATCTCTCTTAACATACTGTCCGTATGATTGTTTCGTTACTTTCCTATGAAAGTAGATTCATCAAGGTTTGTTTACATAATTTATTCACTATTTAATTCCATTCCTACTATTTTTAGTGATTTTCCAAATCTACATCAGTGCTGCTGTCAGCATCTGCGTTTAAGGTAGACTTTACCTATTTCATGGTTTCCATGATTCAACTAGCCCTTTTTGCATAAATAGCACAATTTATGAAAGTGATTAACCATCCCCGTGGCCAATCCTTGTCAAGCATATCCACACCAAATGATTATAACATTATATTCAAACACATATAAGCCATTTTCGCATGGCTATCCAAAATTTATACAAGTCCAAAGGGTCCACGACCCACAACAAACGGGTAGTCCTATACATGCCATTTCGAAGTTCAACCAAAATTGTACCAAAAGGGGGGCTTTGATAGTGTAAGCGACTTTGACTTCAAGATCCCGAGTCCAATAGCTGGAGAACCAAATCTATAAAACAGAGGAGCAATGAAACGGAGTAAGCAATTTATGCTTAGTAAGTTTTGAGCAAGGAATTCTAGCACAACAAAAGTATAGCATTCATATAGCTAAACGGATAATTTCATATGCACAAATTTACGATATCGTACTTGCTTCACATTATCAACCCTTATGTACATACACAAAAGATCAACTCAGCCAAAGGCCGGTAGCTCGTTTATCAACTGAGCGAATACTTATTTGTAAGGGCTCAACTAAATTCAAGCACATACGAAACATACCTCAATGTTGGGATGTTTCGAGAGTATTAACTGGAATTTTACAGCAAGTTCATTCATTCCCAAATCACGTACCTTCGGAATTTAACCGGATATAGCTCCTCGTTCAAATGCCTTCGGGACATAGCCCGGTTATAGTAATTCGCACAAATGCCTTCGGGACTTAACCCGGATTTAGTAACTCGCACAAATGCCTTCGGGCTTAGCCCGGAATTAGTATCTCGCACAAATGCCTTCGGGCTTAGCCCGGAATTAGTATCTCGCACAAATGCCTTCGGATCTTAGTCCGGATATTGTCACTTAGCACAAGCCTTCGGGACTTAGCCCGGACATCATTCAAATAACCATGCACATTTAACAATAAATCATGGCCCATTCGTATTTCATTTTCGTTAGCAAAACTCAAACACAAGACATTTATCATTCTTGCAAATTCGGCTCAATAGCCACACAAAGAGCATGATTTTAATTTGCTTAAAACATGATCTAATCACATCATAATTTAAGCTCTCTTACTCAAGAACTTACCTCGGGTGTTGTCGAACGATTCCGATAGCTATTCGACCACTTTTTCCTTCCCTTTATCGGATTTAGTTCCCCTTTGCTCTTGAGCTTAATTAAACAAATAAATTGATTTAATCATTTGAGCATCGAAAAGAGGAACACAAGGCACTTAGCCCATATTTATACATTAGACATTAAAGTCACATATGTACGGAATCATGAATCAAACTCAACATTTTAGCTAATTTTTCCCCCTTGGCCGAATATGCATGTCTATTTTGGGGCCGATTTCAACACTTAATACATTCTACAAGTATGGTCACTTGTATTGACTAAACACCCTTTTGTTTCAAGTTCAAAACTTGGCTAATACACACATATACACACTAGTAAAGCATCCTCTCCCTTTCCATCAATTTAACACATGCATTGCTCATTAACATGCAAAAGTTATATTCGGCCTTAGCACACAACTTGCTAGCCGATTCTTCTCCATTTAGCAACCAATGCACATATGTGCTCACTCAAAAATGCTAAAAAGGAGGTTCAAGAATCATCAAGCCACCATCACATGCATCATTAACAAGCTTCATATTTAGCATGCAATGGCATTAACACAAACTCCACCTAGGCCGAATCTTAACTCATCCTCATGCCTCATCACCACAACATCAAACATCAACCAAGAATGATGCATCCATGGCCGAGTGTCATTTCCATCACATAGCAAGATTTAGACCATGGGCTAGGTAGAACTCAAGCTAACAACTAAAACATGCATGCATCTCATGGAACATCATCAAACATACCTTAGCCTAGCTACATGCATGGCCGAACCTCTTCAACCTTTCTTCTTCCTTCCTCCTTAAAATTTTGGCCAAGGATGAACCAAAGGATGAGCATTTTTTTTCTTTGTTTTTTTCTTTCTAGTTTCGGCTAAATGAAGATGAGAAAGGATGAACAAAAATTTTCTCCTTTCGTTTCTTTAGCTCACGGCAGTAGGGGGGAAAACAACTACACACATTTTTTTTGTATTCATCATACTCCTTTTCATTATTTTATGCCCATGCCCCTTATTTTATTTTTTTCCTACATACCTCACTAGGCCAACATGTTCCCAACATGTTTCCACCCATAGCATGGCCAACCACTAGCTCAAATTTTGGGTAATTTGACATGCAAACCCATCATTTTCACAACATGCATTAATAGACCATTTTAAATTAGCCTATCATATTTTCACCATGTCTCATATCAATCCCTATTTAATAATTTCTCATGCAATTGGCAAAATTGGAGAATGAAACTTCCACATACTCATGTACACACATAATAAGCATAGAATATGGAAATCAATTATTTTTATGACTCGGTTTTGTGGTCCTGAAACCACTTCCCGACTAGGGTCAATTTTGGGCTGTCACAAGTTCGGTCCAATACAATGGTGTGCGGCATTTGCAACCGTATAAAGCCTCGTATGGTGCCATCTTGATACTTGATTGGAAGCTATTGTTGTATGCGAATTCAATCAAAGGTAAATATTGTTCCCACGAACCACTGAACTCGAGAATGCAACATCTCAACATATCTTTGAGTATCTGAATAATTCGTTCAGATTGACCATCTGTCTGGGGATGGAAAGCAGTGCTAAAATGTAGCTTAGTACCTAACGCTTCATGCAATTTTCTCCAGAATCGGGATGTAAATCTGGGGTCTCTATTAGAAACAATAGAAGTAGGTACTCATGTAGTCGAACAATTTGAGAAACATATAATTCTGCCAATCTATCGAGTGAAATCTGTACGAACAGGGATAAAATGAGTGGACTTCGTCAATCTATCAACAATAACCCAGATTGAGTCTTTCTTGCTCTGTGTCAATGGTAAACCAGATACAAAGTCCATCGTTACTCGATCCCATTTCCACTCAGGTATCATGATCGGCTGTAATAATCCCGAAGGCACCTGATGCTCCGCTTTCACTTGTTGACATATCAAACATTTAGAAACAAAGTCGGAAATGTCTCTTTTCATACCATGCCACCAATATTGTCTTTTTAGATCGTTGTTCATTTTCGTGCTACCAGGATGGACCGACATTTTACTAAAATGGGCCTCACTCAAAATCATCGAAGTAAATTCTGAATTTCTCGGAACACAAAATCGACCTCTGAGTATTAAACAATCATTATCGTCAATCTGAAACTCTGAACCTATATTAGAATCACATTGAGCTTGTTTAGCAACCAATTCTTTGTCGATTTTCTATGCTTCACAAATTTACCGTATTAACACTGGTTCTGCTTTTAATTCCGCTACCAGCACATCATCAGCGGAAATAGATAGATGTACATTCATTGCTCGAACAGCAAACAGAGATTTTCGACTTAGGGCATCAGCCATCACATTTGCCTTACCTGGATGATAATCAATGACAATTTCATAATCTTTTAATAATTCAAGCCACCGTCGTTGTCTCAGATTCAATTCTCTTTGAGTCATTAAATATTTTAGGCTTTTGTGATCAGTATAAACATGGCATTTCTCTCCAAACAGGTAATGACGCCAAATTTTAAGAGCAAACACAATCGCAGCTAGTTCGATATCATGAGTTGGATAATTTTTCTCGTGAGGCTTTAGTTGTCTCGAAGCATATGCAACAACTCTACCTTCCTGCATCAACACACAACCCAAACCGTTCAATGAAGCATTACTGTAGACTACGAACTCTTTACCAGACTCTGGCTGAACTAACACAGGAGCCATCGTCAAAAGGGTTTTTTGCTGGTCGAAACTTGTCTGACACTTCTCTGACCACTCAAACTTGATATATTTCCGGAGTAGTTTCATCAACGGTGTTTCGATCATCGAGAAACCCTTAACGAATCGTCGATAGTACCCCGCGAGTCCCAAAAAGCTCTGAACTTCAAAAACATTCCTCGGAGGTTTCCAATCAAGAATGGCTAAAATTTTGTTCGGATCAACTTTAATACCCGAAGCGGATACAACATGCCCCAGGAAGCTGACTTCCTTTAACCAGAATTCACATTTACTAAATTTTGCATACAACTGATTATCTCACAAAATCTGAAGTACTAACCTCAAGTGTTCGGCGTGCTCAGACTCATTGTAAGAGTAAGTCAGTATATCATTTATGAACACCACTACAAATCGATCTAAATACTGTTTGAATATCTGATTCATCAGATCCATGAAAACTGTCGGGGCATTAGTGAGCCCAAACGGCATCACTAAAAACTCATAGTGTCCATATCTTGTTCTGAAAGCAGTCTTAGGAACATCAGAATCTCTAACTTGCAACTGATAATAGCCAGATCGCAAATCAATCTTCGAAAACACGGATGCTCCTTTCAACTGGTCGAATAAGTCATCTATCCGCGGCAACAGATATTTATTCTTTATCGTCATTTTATTGAGCTGACGATAATCAATACACATTCGCATAGTTTCGTCTTTCTTTTTCACGAACAGAACTGGAGCACCACAGGGTGAGAAGCTGGGTCACGCAAAATCTTTGTCAGTCAACTCTTGCAATTGAGCTTTCAATTCTTTTAACTCGGTCGGTGCCATACGATAAGAAGCGATCAAAATCGGTGTCGTACTCGGAACCAATTCTATGCCGAACTCTACTTCTCTAACAGGTAGCAATCCCGGTAATTCCTCAGGAAACACTTCTGGATACTCACAAACTACAGGCATAGTCTCGAGATTTCGTTCTGATACCTTGCTATCCAGTACATATGCAAGATAAGCTTCATAACCCTTTCTCACATATTTCTGAGTTAACACAGAAGATATCACTGCTGGTAACCCACTCAGATCATTAGACTCAATTCGAATCATTTCACCACTCGAACATCGCAAGTCTATAGTCTTTCGCTTGCAATTTACCACAGCATCATGTTCGGTTAACCAGTCTATTCCGAGAATAATATCAAATTCGTCGAAGGGTAATAGCATCAAATCCACTGAAAAAAAATCTTTAATTATCAATGAACATCTCTTGCATACTTTATCAACTAACATATACTGACCCAAAGGGTTTGACACTCGTATCACAAATTCAGTAGACTCAACCGGTAGAGTCTTACTGAACGCTAATGTTTCACATACGTAAGAATGAGTTGAAACAGGATCAATTAAAGCAAGTACACTAGTATCATAGAGAGTGAATGTAGCAGTGATAACATCAGGGGAAGATGCCTCCTCTCGTGCACGGATGGCATAAGCTCTGGCAGGAGCACGAGTCTCAGATCGAACAGCCGTATCAAAAGTCCCTCTCTGACTACCACCCCTGCCTCCTGTTATTTCTCGGTGGTCTACCTCTAGTCGTTGTACCACTCATCTCGCACCTTGCATCCTATTTTTCTCATCAGGTTCCGTGCAATCTCGAATGAAATGATCTCACGAACCGCATCTACAACAGGCTCTGTTAATAGAATTACCCCAACATTCTCGCCTTCCACACTGTGGAAATTCGGGTTTTTCTTGCCGATTGTTGTCAACACTAGCAACCGAAGTAGCTCAAGAGTCCGTTGATGGTCGCTCCTTAATAGAAATTCCTGCAGTCGTCTTTGATCTGTTAGTATCATCTCTGAACTTCTTTGCAGTCGAAAAAGAATTTTTACCCGCCAATCTTTTACGAAAGTCCCTAGCTTCATATTCAACTTTCTTTTTCTCCTTTCCAAGCTCTTCAGCCTTGCAAGCTCGTTCAACCAGTGTTATGAATTCCTTTATTTCTAGAATACCCACCAGTAGCTTTAAATCTTCGTTCAATCCCTCCTCAAATCTTTTACACATGGCAATTTCATCAGCTACACACTCCCGAGCATAACGACTGAGTCTTACAAACTCATGTTCATACTCGGATACCATCAACTAGCCTTGTTTAAGCTCCAAAAATTCTTTGCACTTTTGATCGATGAATCGTTGACTAATATACTTCTTACGAAACTCCGTCTGAAAGAAGTCCCAAGTAACTCGTTCCTTTAAAATAATTGAAATCAGGGTTCTCCACCAATAGTAGGCTGAATCTCGTAATAAGGATATTACACACTTTAGACACTCATCAGGTGTGCAAGACAGCTCATCGAAAACGCGGATGGTATTATCAAGTCAAAACTCAACCATTTCAGCGTCATCAGTAGCTGTGGCTCGAAATTCCTTGGCCCCGCGTTTCCTTATCAAATCAACTGGAGGTTTACTCAGCCTCATGGGATCAGTAGTTGCTGGTATTATAGGCACCGGAGGAGGATCATTTAAATTCAGAAATGGTTGAGCAGCCGGGTTTGTTCGGGCATATTGTGCAACCCACTCATTCATCATGGTAAAGAAGGCTTGCTTAGCCCCATTATCTTGATTACTCGCAGATGGTTAAGGTTCAACAATCGCTGTCCCTTGCGCGGGAGCAGGCGCTACACTCTCAACGTCATCCGCTAAGGCTCTCTCTGGAGTGGATTCCATTTACTAATCAAAACAACAATTTCAACCGTCAGAAGTCATCACACTATCATATACTAGCATTATGGCATGTATAGCTAGACTAACACGCGCTACGGTAGTCCTAGAATTGACTAAACCGTAGCTCTGATACCAATAAAAATGTAACACCCCTAACCCGTATCCGTCGCCAGATTGGGATTACAAGGTATTACTTGAACAAAATATCTTTTAGTTTAAAAATATATATACATGCACACACTTGGACTAACTTTTAAACCAAACAATTTATTAATATCACATAGCCGATTGAAACTTAGACACATTCTAGTATAATATTAAAACATATAAATTTTATAAGTCAATATCTAAAATTATATTACACAAAAAGTACACACCGAATATACCTCATATAATAACATGCATTTATATTTATTAGTGCATAACATTTTATATCACAAAACACATCGTTATTTAATATATAACCGAAACACATTATCATAAACCATTTCCTCATATACATAAGATTTATATAAGTAAATATTGAATCGTAGATTTATCATACCCACTCCACATAGATTTATCTTATATCCGAATCTATAGTATATGATTATGTAACTTTCAAACAATCTCACATTACAATTTATTCTTCATAAGGGCATGTCCTTAACTACTAACATATATATATTCAAAAACATTGTGACAGCCCAAAATTGACCCTAGTCGGGAAGTGGTTTCGGGACCGCTAAACCGAGTCACCGAAATGTTTGAATGTGATATTTATTGTCTAGAATATGTAATTATGAATGTGTGAAAATTTCAAGCTTCGATTTAGTCGATTGCATGTGAATTTAGTCAATAGGACTTATGTGAGAAAATTTTGAAATGTGATAGGTCAAAGCATAAGGGCCTATTAGTGCATGTTGAAAAAGGGGGGGACTTGCATGTCAATTTCCCCCTATTAGTAGTGGCCGGCCATGACAAGCATGGTAGACCAAGTGTGATGGGCAAGACATGTCATAGACATGTTGGGTTGGTGCATCATGGGTGGAAAAAAATAAAATAATGAGCATGGAAATTAAATAATGAAAGGGAATATGATGAAAACAAAAAAAAGTGTGTGGTTGTTTCTCCCCCCCCCCATTTTGCCGAAACTAGAAAGAAAAACAAAAAAAAGTGCTCATCCTTTGGTTCATCCTTGGCCAAAAATTTTAAGGAGGAAGGAAGAAGAAAGGTTGAAGAGGTTCGGCCATGCATGTAGCTAGGCTAAGGTATGTTTGATGATGTTCCATGAGATGCATGCATGTTTTAGTTGTTAGCTTGAGTTCTACCTAGCCCATGGTCTAAATCTTGCTATGTGATGGAAATGACACTCGGCCATGGATGCATCATTCTTGGTTGATGTTTGATGTTGTGGTGATGAGGCATGAAGATGAGTTAAGTTTCGGCTAAGGTGGATTTGTGTTGATGTCATTTGCATGCTAAGTGTAAAGCTTTGTAATGATGCATGTGATGGTGGATTGATGATTCTTGAATCTTCTTTTTAGCATTTTTGAGTGAGCACATATGTGCATTGGTTGCCAGATGGAGAAGAATCGGCTAGCAAGTTGTGTGCTAAGGCCGAATATAATTTTTTTGTATATTAATGAGTAATGCATGTGTTAAATTGATGGAAAGGGAGAGGATGCTTTACTAGTGTATATATGTGTGTATTAGCCAAGTTTTGAACTTGAAACAAAAGGGTGTTTAGTCAATACAAGTGACCATACTTGTAGAATGTATTAAGTGTTGAAATCGGCCCCAAAATAGACATGCATATTCGGCCAAGGGGGAAGAAAATTAGCTAAAATGTTGAGTTTGATTCATGATTCCGTACATATGTGACTTTAATGTCTAATGTATAAATATGGGCTAAGTGCCTTGTGTTCCTCTTTTCGATGCTCAAATGATTAAATCAATTTATTTGTTTAATTAAGCTCAAGAGCAAAGGGGAACTAAATCCGATAAAGGGAAGGAAAAAGTGGTCGAATAGCCATCGGAATCGTTCGACAACATCCGAGGTAAGTTCTTGAGTAAGAGAGCTTAAATTAAGATTTGATTAGATCATGTTTTAAGCAAATCAAAATCATGCTCTTTGTGTGTGGCTATTGAGCCGAAATTGCAAGAATGATAAGTGTCTTGTGTTTGAGTTTTGCTAACGAAAATGAAATACGAATGTGCCATGATTTATGGTTAAATGTGCATGGTTATTTGAATGATGTCCGGGCTAAGTCCCGAAGGCTTTGTGCTAAGTGACCATATCCGGACTAAGATCCGAAGGTATTTGTGCGAGATACTAATTCCGGGCTAAGCCCGAAGGCATTGGTGCGAGTTACTAAATCCGGGTTAAGTCTCGAAGGCATTTGTGCGAGTTACTATAACCGGGCTATGTCCCGAAGGCATTTGAACGAGGAGCTATATCCGGTTAAATTCCTAAGGTACGTGATTTGGGAATGAATGATCTTGCTGTAAAAATTTCAGTTAATACTCTAGAAACATCCCAACATTGAGGTATGTTTCGTATGTGCTTGAATTTAGTTGAGCCGTTACAAATAAGTATTCGCTCAGTTGATAAACGAGCTACCGGCCTTTGGCTAAGTTGATCTTTTGTGTATGTACATAAGGGTTGGTAATGTGAAGCAAGTATGATATCGAAAATTTGTGCATATGAAATTATCCGTTTAGCTATATGAATGCTATACTTTTGTTGTGCTGGAATTCCTTGCTCAAAACTTACTAAGCATAAATTGCTTACTCCGTTTCATTGCTCCTCTGTTTTATAGATTTAGTTCTCCAGCTATCGGACTCGGGATCTTGAAGTCAAAGTCGCCCACACTATCAAAGCCCCCCTTTTGGTACAATTTTGGTTGAACTTCGAAATGGCATGTATAGGACTACCCGTTTGTTGTGGGTCATGGACCCTTTGGACTTGTATAATTTTGGTTAGCCATGCGAAAATGGCTTATATATGTTTGAGTGTAATGTTATAATCATTTGGTATGGAAATGGTTATTGAGAGGTGTGGATAGGCTTGACAAGGATTGGCCATGGGAATGGTTAATCACTATCATAAATTGTGCTACTTATGCAAAAAGGGCTAGTTGAATCATGGAAACTATGAAATAGGTAAAGTCTACCTTAAAGGCAGATGCTGACAGCAGCAGTGATGTAGATTTGGAAATTCACTAAAAGTAGTAGGAATGGAATTAAATAGTGAATAAATTATGTAAACGAACCTTGATGAATCTATTTTCATAGGAAAGTAACGAAACAATCATACGGACAGTATGTTAAGAGATATTCAGGTTCTCGTGAGACAGGGCCAGAACGGTTTCTGGATTCCCTGTTCCGACTTTGTAAATTCATTATAAATTAACCAGAGATAATTAGAAGTCATGCCAAATATGTATAGATTCCTCTCTGAGTATAGTTTCTATAGAAACAAACGGCATCAGTATTGAAGCTCTGTACAGAAAGATATCCAAGTCGTATTGCGCAAAGGTCAGTGTAGTCGATCCCTGTAACATGGGAGACTTTGACTAATAAACTGTACTAATTGGCCCGACCAAAAATTCTAGAAAAAAATATGTAGATGGGAATATGAGTCTAGTTTCAGGGAAAAATCACGAAACTGATTTTCGAGTTGTGAAACTCAAGATATGATTTTTAAAGCGACTAGTACGCAGATTGGCAGTGTCTGGGAAATATTTTTTTATAAGGGGTTTAAAGTCTGTTAACACCTCGTGTTCGACTCCGGTGTCGGTCTCGGGTTCGGGGTGTTACAAACATGAATCACCCATACCAAGCCGTGAACATGTTAAAACAAACATATACATGTTCGGATATAACCAAACTACTTTCAATGCCATATCACATATAACACATTAGCCAATACAACAATCGAAATTCAAATAATCCATTCAATATGCAAAACAAAAATCGAATCAACCCACTTCACATATTCAAAATCATTAAACAAATTTGACACTCATAATAAATATCAAATATACCACTCCCCCATAACACATTGCCAATTAACCACAAAGAGCTTAATCATAATCCAACAAAATCGAATTTAAGCATGAAAGTTAAGCCATTTTCTCATGGCCTTTATGTACAATACTATCAAAACAACAAAATCTACCAAAATCTATCCTATACATGCCGTAATGTTAACTTAGAATTAACTAAGAAGGGATATCAAAACGTTGCAGGCAGGTGTGATGACTTCGAGGATGGTCCCGAGCATGAAACGGATCAAAAAGAAATCTAAATAAGAGACAAGCAAATACACCAAATGAGTTTTCAACCCAGTAAGTCGTAAGCAATGTAATGCAAACAATTAACTGAATATGTCGATCTAGAAACTAGAAAGTTCCATAGATTATCGAAATTATCAATTCAACTACTAGTCAAGTCATACTATTAACTCAAAGTATCATATAACCGGATACCTTAATTCCTTCCTACAATATTTAACAGCGATGAAATAGATGCATCCATGTACCTATGTTTCAATTTTCATGTCTCCAATTTCTTATTCGAACAATAGTTTTTGCCCTTCATTTAGTTCCTGCATTTATTTTATCAACAACCAATTTCGCACACGTAGTGCTCAAGCAAGGAAATTCGCACCCATAGTGCCATGTTAACCCGCACACATAGTGCCTTAGTAATTCACATACATATTGACATTCAAATCCGCACACATAGTGCCATATAAATCCGCACATATAGTGCCATACAAATTCGCACACATAGTGCCTTAGTAATTCATATACATATTGACATTCAAATCCGCACACATAGTGCCATACAAATTCGTAGACATAGTGCTGTTCAAATTCATAAGACTAAATTAAAACATCAAATTTTCACACATGCACTATCACACATAGAAGATAAGCAAATAAATTTTAAATAAATTTTATGACTCTGTTTTGGGGTCCCGAGCCACATTCCGACTAGGGTCAAATTAGGGCTGTCATAGCACTAGCTTCAATAATCTATAAAACACAGACAAATAACACACAGTAAGCTTCATACCTTAATAAGTTCGTGCCAAAAATACTCAAGATTTCAAATTATCTAAATCATCAACTAATAGATATTTAGCAGTTCTCATCTCATCATGCAATTCTAATCCATAACCATTTATCTTGTATATACCATTTCATCAACTTCATATACATAGTATCCACTACCACATAGGTATCGTATACTTTCTCGTATTTATTTATTTCATCCTCACCTCTTTGTTCAATACGTTAAATCCTTCGGAAATCTTTCAGTGCTTTAAGAACTCACACACTTAGTGCATAAATATTTAGCCAAAGCTATATCAATATCACACACTTAGTGCCATCACATTGAACCGAAGCTAGCTCGGTATCACGCACTTAGTGCTACATAAAACCAAAGCTATTTCAATTCGCACACTAAGTGTTGTATGTAGCCGAAGCTATCTTGAAACGCACACTAAGTGCCAAACATTGGAGACTTGTCGTCGTACACAGTCGTAGTCTCAAATATACAATTTATGCATTATTAAAGCATTCAAAACATAATTGTAACATCATTTATCACATACGAATTTACCTCGTACTCAGAATAGACGAATCGAATTGATTACTCAATAACCTTCGCTTTTCCTTGCTCGAAACCGAAGTCTATCTTTCATGGTCTATATGTATTCAAAATTAACTCATTTACTCACCAATTCATTCAATTTCATCCACAAACACATATTTGGGCATTTTTGCACTTTAGCTCCTAAAGTTACACTTTTTGACATTTTAGTCCTTATTACACAAAACACCAAATATAGAAAATTTCATCAAAACCATGCCTTAGTCGGATCTTCCTAAGGTCCCTAGCAGCCCAAAACTTTCATTTATTCACACAATTAACCCCACATTTTCATATTTTCACAAATTAATCCATGATATTCATTTTTACTCAAAATCACTTTACAAAACATGTAGATCAAGCACCAAGCTTTCATTATTCATCATCAAACATTCAAAAACTCAAGCATTCATCAATGGAAACTTTCAAAATCATCAAAAAATTCAAAAATTAGGGTATGGGCTAGCTAGTACTCAAAGCAACGATCACAAAAGCATAGAAATCATCAAAAAACCGAACAAAAGTCACATACCAATTGAATCTTGCAAGTGCCGAACCCTAACAAGACATGGAAGCTTTATTTTCTTTTGATATTCCATTGAGATAAAAAAAATTAAAGATGAATGGCTTTTTTTTGTTTTATTATACTTAATGCTTAATTTACTATTTTAACCTTGGTTCATAAACATTAATAAACATCAAATACATGCCCATTTATGTCCATTCCCACTGTCCATGGTCTAATTACAACATAAGGACCTCCCATTTAATAAGCCATGACAAATAAACACATTTACTATACAGAATGCCACTTTTGCATTTTGCTCGATTTAGTCCTTTTTTCTCAAATTGAACTATTAAATGATAAAATTAGCACACGAAACTTTCACACATACATATTCACATGTTGTAATCACTAAAAATAATATTAAAATAATTTTATGACCTCAGATTTATGGTCTCGAAACCACTATTTTGATTTAGCTAAAAACGGGCTGTTACACCTAAACACCCACTTCTGGGTTTAGTCCAATCACCACAATTACCACTATTTTTTGAATCCAAACTAGTTAGATTTCTTAATTGAGGCAAATTGTACACATGAACGTCTTTTGGCTTTATTGATGATTTGGAGCATTCAAGTCAGCACCTAGCATATTTAAACACTAGAAAATAAGTATCTAAACATATTTAAAATCCTTTATTTTATCAATTCATAACCTTTTCCCAAGATCTGTCAAAACAATAAACTAGTTTATGATTACCTACACTTATTTTTCCCAAATTGTCAGATCCGAATTATTGATTGATCAAGAATGAATTTCCATAATTAACACATGTTTTAAGCCTGAATATGTAACACCCCAAACCCGGCCTTGACGTTATGGCTGAATTTGGCATGTCACATCAAACATCGTTCAAAAATTGAGTTGTCATTAAAAGTTTATTTCTATAATTAAAACCTTTTGCTCGAGGTTAGCAAATCATGTCAAAAACGTTTACTTAATGTCTTGCATTGATACTTTAAGTTATTTCAAATCGCGGAAGCTACTAAAGTTTGAAATAAAAAAACGTCAGTATTTAAGTGCTTTTGAAAATAGTTATTAATTTTTGAAAATTCATGTTTAGCAGTTTTAAATAAGGAAATCAAAAGCCCAATTAAAAATTTAATCCCTCAAAGGCCTTATTATAGAATTAAAACCCCAAAACATAAAATTCAAATAAAAAGTCTACAGCAGAGCATCAGCGATCGTGTGGCCACCTCCAAGTCTCTCGCGGCTCCAAATCGCCTAAGGCTACGGATTACCTGCACAGTTAATGAACGGGGTGAGTTTATGAAAACTCAGTATGTAATCCCCTCCTAAATTAAAACAGTTAGTAAATAAACAGGATTCAGAATCAGTTTGGGCTGGAGCCCATTACAGTAACAGAACAATGAGTGTGGGCCTAAGCCCTGTACAATTTCACTTGGGCCTCAGCCCTCTTCAGAATCAATTAGGCCTAACCCATTCTCAATATCAGTAACAGTTGGGCCTAGCCCATTAACAAAATCAGGTGGGCCTAAGCCTAATACAGAATCAATATCAGATGTAGATATGCAAATAGATATCCAGCCTAGTCTAGCCAATACACCACCGGTACCAACCAACACACCATGTGGGGGTAAAACAGACCCACCCAGCCAACACACCAAGCTTAGCACTGCTTGCAGCACTAAGTCAACAGAACGGCTCAATGCCATAGATAGAATGGATAAAGGCTGTAAATATCGCAGCAATGCTGCCAGTTAACAGAACGACTATAAGCCATAAGTATCGTAGAAAGACTGAAAGCCTTGTACAGAATGGCTACAAGCCGTACAGTTCCTCCGTCAATAATAACCTAACCCCATACAGTACGTCATGTCATAAATATTGTGTGTATGCACAATCATACTCAGTATAATCATAAATGTAAATCATAAGCACATTAGTCAAACGGAACATAAGAGCATAATCGTCATTCTACCATACAGGGTTATTACAGTCATTTTGCCCTACAGGGGCATTACAGTTATTTTCAAAATCAGGGGTATTTATGACCCATCAGTTGGTCCACCGTCACCTCGAGCAACTTAAGTAACATAAATAGACATAACAGTGCAAATGGGCCTAAAACCCATTACTCGACCCAAGTGGGCCCATATGCTCGTGTGGCCCATTTAGCCCAACTTTAGTCACGGCTATGTGAACACCATAGCCCAGCTCATAATTTGTCACTTACCATGGATTTTATCCACGTGGGGTCCACGAGCCTATTCGACCCATACAGCCCATTTTGGCCCATCGAGGCCCACAAACAACCTGAGTCATGTGCGCGATATGACAAGTCTATCTACTTTCCACTTAACAACGAAATTTACCCACGCAGGCCGAAGGGCCTATTGGGCCTATTCAGCCCATTATGGCCTATTGAGGCCCATAACGGCCCTAGTCCACGAAAACGCACGTGGTGGCCTTTGTAGTCTATCACCCATAATTTGTGGGCTCGATTTACCCCATGAGCGATCGCACGCTCGCGAGGCCTCAAATGCCAAAGTTGTGGCTTTTCAGCTTTTCGGCTTTCGCTGATTCGCAATTCAACAAATGTGTGATTACACTTTTTTAACTTTTCGATAGTAATGGTTTACGGTGTACAGTTACACACCTTTGTCTGCAGAATCACGCGAGAAATCTCCCAGTACCAACCTTAAATTAATCAATTTTTTCGGTTAATGTCAGTACCTTTTACTAACACTTAATCCCAAAAGAATGGCATTGACACCCACCTTAACCAAAGTGTGTGATTCGATCCACTTGTAATGTTAATCGAAAGATGACTACACCCTTTCCTGCCGAAATGCTGTAATAACAAAGGAATTCATTAACCAACAAACGCATGATCTAACACTTGAATCTATTTTATTGCTCAACAAAAACCCAAATCCAAAGATAGGGCATTCGGCCAACCACAAAGTGCTAGACCAACATGCTTACCTTAAATCACGTGGTAAGAAAACAGCTTTAGTGACTACCTTCAGAAACTCATTTGCTTCACCGAAAACCTAGAATCCACAACCACCACCCGATAAGGAAGGGATCATGATTTTGGCAACCCAGGTACATGACGAGAAACAGGTAATTGATTTTTAGAAAAGATAGAAGAACGTGTTTGAACATATATAACTATAACAGAAAAACAAGAGAGAACCCGCGAGTACCTACCAGTCTGACAGAACCTTTGTAAACTGAAATCGTATGTCACTACCAGAAGAGAAAAGTAGTCAGCCAAGAATTGAATACAGAGGGTATGCCGAAAGGAAAAGAAATGAAGAGATTAAAAGGGAAACCGATTGGGGGAGAACTGAAAAGAAATCAGTATAGTGAAAGAGATGATGGTAAGGGAAACGATTGGGACAAAAGATGAAGAAACAAAAGATAGTATATTCGGCCAAGAAAAAAAGAAATAGAAACAAAAGTGAACGAAGAAAACCGTCAACAAAGGTTGTTTCTGACAACACCAATTAGCTTCCCAAATGGTCGATTCCGCAACACACCAATCACCCAAAACGGAGAGCAAAAAGAGATATATTTCGGCACTAACAGTCACAAACAAAAAATGACCAAAACTCATCAAAATGAGAGGGGAAACATCTCAAAGCCGAATTTGTATACTCCAGCCCCCCAATCGATTACAACTCTCCTTAATTTGAACTCCTTGACTTTCTCCTAAAATCTCTCCCCTTATCCCTCCTTGATTTACTCCATCTTCCCCCAATTCAAATTCAATTCAACAACCATGACCAGTTTAAGCTTCACCCTTTTACCAAGTCTACAACAACCTTCCAGAGTTTCAATCCAATTCAACCACTTACCATCCCCATGTAGCAAAATAATTGCGTTTTTCTTGCAAGGGGACTCGAACCCTTGCCCTTCTCACATGCTCACACGCCACTTGCCTCCCTGCCAGAAGCTCTTCTGTGTCACACTTATCCTCAATTAATTACATGGTCTATAGGCCAAAGTCCAGGTTACTTTAAAAGAAAAACCAAAATAAATTGTAAGAGCCAGGACATGAACCCAGACTCCCTTGCAACCTTAATAACGCCACAACCACTAGACCACATGCTTCCTTGTGTCATTTACTTAACACAATAATTTAAAAGGCCTACTTCCAAACATCCAGGGTTTTATTTACTTAAAACCAATTTTTTTGCTAAAGCCCAGGTTTGAACCCAGAACTTTTTCCACTCCTCTCAGGACCCTTAACCACTTGAGCAGACATTTAATTGTGTCATTTCCTTACACAATTAAATACTTATATACAACCTCATTACAGACCCATACTCAAGGCCCAATACTTCTAGGCCCAATACTTCTAGGCCCAAATTCGAGGTGTTACTGATGTATGCGTGATAAGTTTTTCATTTATGATTGATCGTACTTGAAAACTAACTTATTATCATATGAAGGCAAGCGCACCAATTGAACAGTAGTATAGTTTATAGCAAGACCGGAATGTCAAGCCCACAGAAACTAAAAGTACTAGTATGAACTTTCTTTTTATTCTCTAACCTAAAAATAAGGGGATTTACTTTATCTAAACTAATCAAGTAAACTAGAATGCACAAGAAGAAAATTGGGGAAATACTTTTGGGAAAATTGATTGATGTGGACAATACCCAAGGAAAAATCCACCTAAACTTCACTTGTTACTTGACTTGATCCATAGAAATCCCTAAGTTATATTATTATCTCTCTCAAGACTAACAATGTCTAACCCTAGGTTGATTAATTAAAATCTCTTTCTAATTAAAACCCCTAGTGTTGCATTAACTTGATCTATGGATTCCCTTATTAGGTTTGACCCTAATCCGACAGATTTATGTCGCCCTATGTCTAGGGGTGCAATCAACTCCGCTTAATTATGCTAGATCTACTCCTAGACAGGGACTTTTACTCCTCTAAATAAGCACATCAACACTTAAATCAATATCCTGGAATATCAAAACAAGAATTAAGACCACAAAATTAAGAACAAATCAAGTATTTATCATATAATTCAAAAAATAATAACAAGATCCGTCTTAGGTTTCATTCCCCTTAGGTATTTAGAGGACTTAGTTCATAAGTGTAAAAGGAAAGATCTCAGAATAATAATAATAACAAAACATAAAGAAAACCCAAAAAACCCTGAAAGAAATTGAAGGGAGATCTTCAGTCTTGAAGGAGAATCCGGCTTCTGAGATGGATCAATTGGCTTTCTTCGAGTAATTCCTTACCTCCTACTCCGTGTGTCTCTGAGGTGCCTCCTCGGGTGTTTATATAGACTTTAGAATGGTTCAAAACCCTTAAAAGTGGCCTTTTTCAAGTAGAACTAGACTTGGGCTTAGCAGGGACACGCCCGTGTGAGGTGGCTTAGGGCGTGTTGCAATCTGTTAAATAGACATGGGCATGTGAACTACCCGTGTAAGGAAGTCCAAGTCATGTTGATTTCCCAGGTTGACCCATTTTCTCTATTTTTGGCCCGTTTCTTGCTCTTTTTACTCTCCTATGCCCACCTAAGTATAAAACATGAAATTAAAGGTTTAAGAGTGTCGAATTCCACAAATCTGATGATAATTCATCCAAAAATATGCTAAGCATGGGATAAAAATTTGTATAAATTACGACTTATCAAATACCCCCACACTTAACCGTTTGCTTATCCTCAAGCAAAATCCTCAACTCACAATCAAAATAAATTCTTCTTAACTTATTATTCTCATCAATAGTATCTCAAAATAATCCATAAGTAATCATACATTGAAAATTCAACTCGAAGAACGTCAAAGTTTCAAACATTCCCAGTTGAGCATTTTATCACGAAAACATAGGTGTCTCCCCTCATCTAAGTAATCACCTTTGATTCAAAATATCACAGAGTTTCACATCCTCACTAAAGATTCACTCAAATTACTCAAGGTGTTTAAGGACAAGAAATTTAGCACTCAACAGTCAATATGAAAAGTTAATACCATAGGCTTACGTGAAAATCAAATCTCCACCACTATATATTGAGATGATACATCAATCCAAAGGTCTTTAGAGGGTTGTAACGTGGCTTTGGTTAGGGGGTGTGGTCACAAGCTGAAAGAAAAGGTTAGAATCGAGATTGAATTGAAAAGTTACCTAACTAGAAAAAATACTAAAACTGACAAATTATATTCCTAATTAGAATATCCTAGAATTGAGTTTTTCTTCATGGAATATGGAATTAAATACTTAAGCTCAAAAATAAAGAATTACTACTAATTTGTATGCATGTATTTTTTTTAATAACAAATCAAAATAACATAGAACTTTGCTAACTATCAAAATAAAACATAGCTAAGCAATTTATTCAAATCAAATCTCGACAAAAATAAAGATCAAAAGAAGGGATTTCAACAATAATGGCTTATGGGTTAATATTGAGGGTAAATCAATGAATGGCTTGTTAGGCTCAAAGGGGTTCACTAAGGGTTAATTATGAGGGTAGAATTTTATGGAGTAAGTGGGTTAAACCTGAGTACCTTTATCATCTCGCCATATCAAATCAAATGGTGTGGTCTTGACATGCATAATCGAAGCAAGTTCTAGAATAACAAATCAAATTTGACGCACTCATAGCAACAATAAAAGTGAGCATGAAAGAAATAATATATGCTTTAAAAGCTTAAGATCTCACAAAAATTATGGGTATTTGATGTCAAACCTGTAAATTCAAAATTTCAAGATAATACCTCAATTCAGGGAAACAACCTAGCAATTTTAATTTTCAAAAATTTAAACTTATCATATTTGATTCCCTAATGTCTTAAAGTTTAAATAATCAATGCACATTTACTTATGATTTAATTCAAAACATATCGATAAAAAATCATGGGTCAATTAAAATTTATTCTAATAATAATATGAGAAAATTATTTGAGACAAGATAAAAATTCAGGGGTTTTCTGGTAATGGTATAAATAACCCCCCACACTTAAGATGTACATTGTCCTCAATGTACAAAGATATATAATAGTGATATAAAGATAATATCAAAAGAGAGGGAGAGAAGTGAAACTGCCGTGAAATTGTGGATGAAATCCATGGATTAGTGAGACGAGAATTGAAGATAAAGTTGAAGGAAAGGCATGATTCTGAGGGATAAATGAGAAGACACCACTGTGAAAGAGAATTAAGGGAATAATTCGATAATAATCATAAAGATAAGCAGAGTTTAAAAAATATATACATGAGTCTTCAAAAATAAATAGAAATAAAAGTAAAAAAAATAATATGAGTTTAAAAAGAGGCACGGTCGTGTAGCCCAACACGGGTCTCACACGGCTGTGTCACATGCCCGTGTGGCTCGCATCCAGCCCGTGTTTATCATGAAATGAGAAATCATCAGACAGCCTAAGGACACGCCCGTTTGTCTAAGCCGTGTGTTCACATGGTCGTATCGCACGACTGTGGATGATGTGGTTCGCTTCTCCAACGCCACGGTAAATAGGCGCATGCTCGTGTTCTTTTGATAGTCTCAAACAGGTGGTGGGCACAGGCATGTCGCATGCCCATGTTAATTTGGCAGGATGGCCCACGGCCATGTCACACGGCCGTGGCAATGTATCGAATCTCGTGTTTTGGGAAAAGTTTTCTCTTTTTTCACACGGTTGCTGCCCATGGTAGGAGCACGTCCTAAAGCACGCCCGTGTTCCTGGCCGTGTGGATTTGGAAAACCTGTGTTCAAAGACTCAGTTCGTAATTTAGATGTTAAAAACTAAAATTTAAAGAAATTGACACCGTTAGTGCTCGGGTTGCCTCTCGAGAAGCGCTTATTTATAGTCTAAGCTAGACTTACCTCTCTGTTACGTGGTCATGGTGGTGTGAGGAGTTTACACTCATCATTCCTACTATCAATTTTATCAAAATAAGGTTTTAGATGAGTACTATTTACCTCAAACGTGCTAAATTTGGAATGAGTAACCTCGACTGTACCGTATGGGAAAATGTTAAGTACCGTTAAAGGGATTGCTCTATTAGGTTCAGAAGTGGTAATGCGAGGGTCTGCTACATCTAATTGTACTTTGTCTCCAACCTTAAGTTGATTTGGTGAAACAATGAGTCTGTCATGGCGTGTTTTTGGTTTATTGTGTGCTCTCGGTTTCTGTGCACGCCATTCATCTAGTTCCTCGATTGTAGCCTTTGCTCTTCATAGATGGGTTCTTTGTTGTTACTTGAACATGGATCATGTATGCTCCTCAAACGTGTTTATTGCAAAGAAGGTTGCACCACATGATCAGTATTAGTAGCATGATTTATACAACCACCCTCGATATTTGATGTGCTACTCGAATTACGAGCTTGAAGAATGATTGTTTCATCACCTACACGAAGTGTGAGTTCACCTGTACCAAAATCAATAATAGTTCTAGCTGTTGCTAAAAAGGGTCTTCATAAAATTAAAGGCACGCCATCATCCTTTTCTATGCCTAGAACAACAAAATCAATGGGAAATATAAATTTGTCAATTTTAACAAGTACATCTTCAATAATACCCTTAGGAAATATGATTGTTTTATCCGCCAATTGAATGGTCATCCTAGTTTGTTTGGGTTTCCCAAGACCTAGTTGTTTAAACATTTTATAGGGCATGACATTAATACTAGCCCCTAAATTAGCCAAAGCATTATTAACGAGTAGACTACCAATTAAAAAAGGAATCGTAAAACTCCCTAGATCTTTCAACTTGTTGGGTAGCTTATTCTGTAGAATGGCTGAGCAAACTGCGTTCAACTCTACATGCGGCGCTTCATCCAAGTTCCGCTTATTTGCTAAAAGCTCCTTTAAAAATTTAACTGCATTCGGCATCTGTGAAAGAGCTTCAATAAACGGTAAGTTAATATGTAATTTCTTTAATAATTTAAGGAGTTTACCAAATTGTTCATCTGTGTGGTCTTTCCTTGTCGCATTGGGGTATGGCACACGAGGTTTGTACTCTCTAATTACCAGTTTTTACTCATTGTGGTCCACCTCACCTTTACCTTTACTTACCACAATTTCTTACATCGGTTCTGGTTCAGGTTCAACTAACCCTTTCTTATCTCGAACGGTAATCGCATTGAGTTGTTCCTTTGGGTTCGATTCAGTATTACTCAGCAAGCTACCTTGTGGTCGTTCAGAAATCAGTTTGGCGAGTTGGCCTATCTGGGTTTTGAGCCCTTGAATCGACACTTGTTGATTCTTAAGTGCTGTCTCGGTATTCTGAAAATGAGTTTCTGACACTGAGATAAATTTCATTAGCATCTCCTCAAGGTTCAGTTTCTTTTCTTGCTAGTAAGGTGGTTGTTGAAAGCCTGGGGATGTTGTGGCCTTTGATTTCCTTGGCCACCCCATGAGAAGTTGGGATGGTTCTTCCAACCTGCATTATAAGTGTTACTGTATGGGTTATTTTGAGGTATAGAAGTATTATTACCCATATATTGAACTTGTTCCTCCTCGGTGCTAGGGTTGAAAGATTGACATTCTATGTGCACTCCTCCTCCATTTTCATCGTACCTCATCACTTGATGTACCTGAGTAGAACCATATAAACCGTCAATATTTTTATTTAAAAGTTCTACCTGGTTAGATAGCATAGTGACGTGTCGAGGTTGAAAACACCGGCTGCTTTTGTCGGCTTTGTTCCCATGACTTGCCACTGATAGTTATTTAGTGACATCTCTTCAATAAATTCGTAAGCCTTTTCAAGTGTTTTCTTGTTTAAAGTACCACCGACGGCTGCATCGATAAGTTGCCTTGTTGAGGGGTTCACACAGTTGTAAAAAGTCTGAACCTAAAACCATAGAGGTAACCGATGTGATGGCACCTTCTCAATAGATCCTTGTATCTCTTCCATGCATCATAGAGTGTTTCTAGATCCATCTGCACAAAAGAAGAGATATCATTCCTCAACTTAGCCATTTTAGCCGGCGAAAAATATTTAAGTAAGAATTTTTCGGTCATTTGTTCCCAAGTAGTGATTGACTCTCGTAGTAACGAGTTCAACCACTGTTTAACTTTGTTTCTCAATGAAAAGGGAAACAAACAAAGGTGAATGGCATCATCAGAAACGCCATTGATCTTAAAAGTATCGCAAAACTCCAGAAAATTCACCAAATGAGTTTTTGGATCCTTGTCCTGCAAATCATCAAACTGAACAAATTGTTGTATCATTTGAATTATGTTAGGTTTCAGTTCAAAATTATTTGCAGCAATAGCAGGTCTAACTCTACTCGATTCGACTCCTGGTAAAGTAGGTTTAGCATAATCATACATAGTATAAGGAGCAGGATTCTGATTTATTGGATCTGCAGCAACCATAGGGGGAAGCTGATTATTCTGAGTCTCAGCCATCTCCTCGGTTGTATTATGGATATCTTCCTCTTGTCTATGTTTCTTAGGTTTTGCCTTATTTCTCTTCGGTTTCTGTGAGCTATGCTTTCAATCTTACTGTCAAAAAGTAATGGTCCTGACGGGTTTCTTCTAGTCATAAACTATAAAAACCTGTCAGAAGAAAACAAAAGAAAATTTAGTAAAGTTAACAAGACTAAGATAAAATTTAAATTGCAATAAAATAAATGGCTAAAGTAATAAAAATTAAGCATTCCTAATATTTTAGTTCCCCGGCAACGGCGCCAAAAACTTGATGTATGCGTGATAAGTTTTATATTTATGATTGATCGTACTTGAAAATTAACTTATTATCATGATGAAGGCAAGCGCACCTATCGAATAGTAGTATAGTTTATAGTAAGACCAGAATGTCGAACCTACAGGAACTAAAAGTACTAGTATTATCTTTCTTTTTATTATCTAGTCTAAAAATAAGGGAATTTACTTTATCTAAACTAATTAACTAAACTAGAATGCACAGGAAGAAACTTGGGGAAATACTTTTGGGAAAACTGATTGATGTGGACAATACCCAAGGAAAAATCCACCTAGACTTCACTTGTTACTTGACTCTGAACCAGACGATTTATTCACTTGACTCCATCTGTGGAAATCCCTAAGTTATATTATTATCTCTCTCGAGACTAGTAACGTCTAACCCTAGGTTGATTAATTGAAATCTCTTTCTAATTAAAACCCCTAGTGTTGCATTAACTCGATCTATGGATTCCCTTATTAGGTTTGACCCTAATCCGAAAGATTTATGTCGCCCTATGTCTAGGGGTGCAATCAGCTCCGCTTAATTATGATAGATCTACTCTTAGACAGGGACTTTTGCTCCTCTTAATAAGCACATCAACACTTGAATCAATATCCTGGAATATTAAAACAAGAATTAAGAACACATAACTAAGAACAGATCAAGTATTTATCATATAATTCAGAAAATAATAATAAGATCCGTCTTAGGTTTCATTCCCCTTAGGTATTTAGAGGACTTAGTCATAAGTGTAAAAGGAAACATCTCAGAATAATAATAATAGCAAAACATAAAGAAAACCCAAAAACCCCTTAAGAATATTGAAGGGAGATCTTCAGTCTTGAAGGAGAATCCAACTTCTAAGATGGATCAATCGACTTTCTTCAAGTAATTCCTTGCCTCCTAGTTCGTGTGTCTCTTAGGTTCCTCCTCGGGTGTTTATATAGACTTTACAATGCTTCAAAACCCTCAAAAGTGACCTTTTCCAAGTATAACTAGACTTAGGCTCGATAGGGACACGCCCATGTGAGGTGGCTTAGGCCGTATTGCAAATTGTTAAATAGACACGGGCGTGTGAACTACCTGTGTGAGGAAGTTCAGGCCGTGTTGATTTCCCATGTTGACCTATTTTCTCCATTTTTGGCCCATTTCTCGCTCTTTTTACTCTCCTATGCTCACCTAAGTATAAAACATGAAATTAAAGGATAGGAGCATCAAAGTTCACAAATCTAATGATAATTCACCCAAAAATAAGCTAAGCAGGGGATAAAAATTTGTATAAATTATGACTTATCAGTTACAGAATAGGAACAGTTTAAGAACCCAAGATCATGCTGGAAAAAAATGGAAAAGAATTAAATAAAAACAATCCCCTTTCTTGCCCATAGGCGTGTGCACCACCACCCTCGGTGGCCAATTTGGGGCTGATTTAAAACCACTTTTTAGATCAATTAAAAAGATAGAAAAATAAAAATTAAATATTTAAAAATACCTCAAATCACATATCTAGAATTTTGGGTTTTTAACTCACAAGATTCATCAAGAAATTTAAAGAAAATAAGAACTTACACAAGTTAGGTGAAATGGGTGACAATGGAGTTCTTTGGGCATCGATAGAGGCCGATCTTAAGTGCCAAAATTTTAGAATTAAGATTAGAAATTTTATGATAAAATGAAAGTAAGAAGAGAAAAATAATGGTGCAAGAACCCGTTGCAAAAAGAAGAGAATTTGATGGTGAATCTTTGCGGCTTAGACGATAGCACACAAGGAAAGAAAGAAAGAAAATTGAAAAGAAAAGAGGAGAGGAAGAGGGTGAGTGGCTAGGGTAGGAAAAAATTGAATTGAAGGATGAAAATACAAGAAATATTTGTATTTATACCTAAGGTTCAAGGGTATGGAGGACACACAAATAAAAAAAAAAGGAGATTTTACAAAACTTATTATTTTGCAAGGGAAAAGATTTGAACTTGGGACATTAATCTAATTTCCATGCTTCCATATCTTTCCTTTAGCTACTAAGCCAATTACTCATACTTTAAATAATTTTTCAATATTTATTTTAAAAACAAGGCATGTCACAAACTAGGGTTTGAGGCAAAATTTGCAAAATAAAAAATTTTGTGCGAGAGAAGGGATTTGAACTTGGGTTTCAAGGAACATTTCACTAACACGTATCCAACAAGCCAATACCCCATTTATTTTCTAAAAAACGCATAGATAGTCTAAAAAAATAGCTCATGACCACACTCTCTTGATTCATAAACTCGATTCTACTAACCCCCGATTTTTGGGATGTTACACTTCAACAATGATAATATCCTCAAACTTTAATAGTATCAAAAAATACAACATGAATTAGCGAGCTTGAGCTCCCACGATTCCAAAAATATAAGAATTATAAAAAATTGACTAAATTAAACTAACCAGATTAAACTTTGAAAATGAAGAACTTTAGTCGTGCATCCTTAGATTTTTCTTCTCCATATTCAGTTGTTGAAGATGAAAAGAGAACTTTGTTTTCTCTCGCATTCCACTACCATCTTTTCATTATTAATGTTTTAATTTGTTTATTTATTTGTATTATAATTTTATAATATTTCCAACAATTAAAATTTTTGTTACCATCCACTTTAATAAAAACAATTGTCTAATTGCCAAATAAGTCCTGTAGTCTTATTGTAATTAAAGATTCCTTAAGAAATTAACTTTTGACACTTTTACAATTTAGTTTATGTACCTTAATTTATCACTAATTTGACAAAATCACCTAATTGATATCCACTTCTCTTCTAATATCACTCCATAAATATTTAATAAAAATAATTATGAGCTCAGTTTACAAAATCAGGATTTTGGAACCACACTTTCCGACACCATTGACTTTCGGGTCGTTACAATTCTCCACTTTAAGAAATTTTGTCCTCGAAATTTACCTTAAATGTGGTGGGGATACTAAGATCTCATCATCCCTTCCGATTCCCAAGCCACTTTCTTGACACTGTGGCTTGTGTCGCGTGATTATGTGCAAGTGTACATGGTCGTACAAGTAATAAATATTAAGTAAAAAGTATCATCTCTACAAGGATTTTTGTGTAGATTATTTGCAAAGTTAATTATAAAACAATTTGATTAAACAAAATGAAAGAAAATATTGTATTTTTGAGTAAAAATTAAAGTTGTGGTTATAGTCAGATTTCAAGTACCCACAAAAGAAAACAACACATATTGTAGGAAAAATAATCACAACAGGAAGATAAACACAAGATTTAATAGAACACAACATGAATAGACTAAATTAAATATTTCACTTAACAAGAGTTTATTTGCATTTATAAAAAGAATATGATGAAGGAATCGTGGCAATATGAAAATTCATTAAACCCAATTTAATTAAGGCATAAGCTTCTTTCAAAGTCTTATTATGTCCTTAAGTGTAACATCCTGAATTAGGGCCTAGTCGGAACAGTGATTTCGAGACCATAAATCTGAAGTAGAAATAATTATTTTATGATTATTATAAGGTCTATGATATGTTTACATGCTTGTGTGAAAATTTCATGAAGAAATTTTATGTCTAAGGTGCTCGATTAGACTTTAAGGACTAAATTGAATAAATTGCAAAATATGAGTTCTAGAAGTTTTTAGTATGAAATTGAATTGGATATTTAATTAAAGGATCTTAAATAGCAATTAAATCAAGTTCTAAAATTTTGGACAAAATGGGCTTGGATGGATAAAATTTTAAAGAAAGGCTAAAAGGGCATTTTAGTCATTTGGTCATTAAATGGACTAAAAGACAAAATAAAAGCAAAATTTCTTGTCCATATTCTACCTATTTCCGAATATTGCATGGGAGAAGACATGGTTAGGGCTTTCAAGCTTCCAAGCTTCCAAGCTCAATAGTAAGTGCATTCAAGCCCCGTTTTTTATGTTCTTAACATTTTTGAAATTTTGGTAACATGCTCTACTCATTTCTACCATTATTTTGAGCTAGGGTTTTTGTTTAAAAATTTACCCATGAATGATATGCATGTATTTTGATGTTTAATGGTAGAATATGAAGGCTAGGTGTGTAACAAACAACTTTTGCTAAGTGATTCTCGGTAAAAATGCTTAAAAAGGACTAAATCATAATAGTTATAAATTAGTAATAAATTGGGGGCGCCATAGTTATGAAAATGATTCGGCTAGGATTGAAATGCAAGGAAATTGAATAAAAATCATTTTACGAGCATTGGAGCAAAAGTGCAAATATGTGAAAGTTTAGGGGTCAAAATGCAAATTTGTAAAAATATGATTTTTGGACCCATATGAATAATGTGACTAATTAGTAGGCTAAATGTGATATTATAGATCAAGGAAAACAAGAATCGGGCTTAGAACAAGGTTGAACATGGTTAAGCACAAACTCAAAATAAATAGTCGTACTCAAAACCGAGGTAAGTTCATATGTCAATGATAATGCAAGAATGTTATTGTTCACACTTGAACTTAAATTGATGTGTTAGCATAGCGTGATGGATGTTTATTTAGTTGATATAAAGATTATATATTGTAACAAATGCCTAAATATAATTATATGCAATACTATGTTTATTTCATGGACTAATGTCTAAATAAACATGGGAATGTATTAAATTGGATGTACATTGCATAATTAGCTATGCGTAATGAAATACTCGAAGAAAAGAGAAATACCAGTTGAATAAAAAGGGAAATCTGATGGATACTCTATTCTTACATGATACGAGATCCTGCATGTGTTGCAGAAAAGGATTAGCCCGGACGAGTAATCTGTTTATCTCAGTATAGAAAGGATCTAGCCCGGACGGGTGTTCCTTGAGTGATTGAGCCTCCCAAAGAATATGTGTGCACTATGGATTTAGCCCGAACGGGTAATCTGATTAGGGTTTGAATTTAGCCTAGACTGGTAATTCAGATCCGACCACATTTTAGTATATGTCATTGTAGGGGATTTAGCCTGGACTGGTAATCCCGACAATAGTCCATGAGTTTATATTACGGGGGATTTAGCTTAGACTGGTAATCCCGCCATAAGATATGAGGTTTGCAGGAGTGCGTACTTGAGATGATCACTTGTATGAACTGACAATAAATGAGCTATCCATCAAGATTTTCGATAAATGCAACAGGTATTATAATGAATAATGCGATGAAAGTCCCGATATGGGCGCGGTGATAAAGGTAAAGTTAATTGATATGCTACAGATATGTATAGGCACATTCATTATACTCATAAGTAATGCCCTATTGAAATGTGATATATGATGAGTAAGCAAATTTATGCATATGTATGTGTATACATGATAAACAATTAAAAATGTTTGAAAGATGAACCATCCTTATTCTTATTATTATGAGTTGTGTTGTAATATCATGTTAACTTACATAGTGTAATGAGATATGGGTTTCATGAAATGAAGAGTCCATGATCAATGAGCTTATGATAGTTACTATGAATTTGCACTGAAACAATTTTAGACAGCAACAATAGTCCAAATTTGAAAATCCACCAAAAATAGTGGAAATTGAATTAAAGACTGAATAAAATATGAAATTAAATCTTATTGGGTCTAGTTTCAGATAAAGGGAATGGTGCTAGTAAAGGAATCTCATATGATGAGATATTTGAATTCTTATGAGACAGTGTCAGAATGAGTTCGGAATCCCCTGTTCTAACTTGGGAAAATCGCTAGAAATTGTAAAAAAATAATTATGAGTTAGGAATCATATGACTGAAATCCTTAATGAGTCTATTTACAGGAGAAAGAGACGGGAACATTATCCGAGACTTGTACTATGAGATAAATAAATTTTAGTAAAGAAAGGTTGAAGTTGTCAAACAGAAAAATAAATGAGAATTTGAATAATAAACTGTACTTATTGGCTAGACCAAAAATTCTAGAAATTTTATTGTAAGAATATAAATGAGTTTAGTTTCAGGAAAAATTAATAGATCTTAATTTGGAGTTTTGTAACTCTACTACGACTCGAGAAAACAACTTAACCAGAATATGTGTAAAAGTGTCAATATGGTTGATTACCTGAGGAAACATGTTGTTATAATGCTTATTATTTTCATATGAACTTACTAAGCTTTAAGCTTACTCCCTCCTCTCCATTTCCTTTGTGTTCTCAGGTTGGCTCAGGCTTAGAGATCTTCAGAGGCAGCATCACACTATCAAGCTATCAACTCCAAAGTATTGTCATACGTGTATTAAACACTTTCAAGTGAGTGGCATGTATAAGGACTAGTTTTTACATTAGATGTTATGAGTAGCCAAAAGTACCGGCTTATATTGATCTATTGTATATAGCTATGAGATGTGGCTTATTATGGTTATGGCTTGTAAGCCTAATTATTCCTGTTATGGGTTAATGCATGTCGTGTAACCCCCTGAATTTAGGCCTAGAAGTATTGGGCCTTGAGTATCGGTCCGTAAGGAGGTTGTATATAAGTATTTAATTGTGAAAGGAAATGACGCAATTAAATGTCTACTTTGGTGGTTAATGGCCCTGAGAAGTGTTGGAGAAATCTTGGGTTCAAACCTGGGTTTTAGCAAAAATTTTGGTTTTAAGTGAATAAAACCCTGGTGCTTGGATGAAGGCCTTTTAAATTATTGTGCTAAATAAATGTCACAATGAAGCATGTGGTCTAGTTGTTGTGGCGTCACTAGGGTTGTAAGGGAGCCAAGGTTCAAGTCTTGGCTCTTGCAATTTATTTTGGTTTTTCTTTTAAAGGAACCTGGACTTTGGCCTATAGAGCCTTGTGGTGTAGTGACAAGGTGGCGTGTTGTGTAACTGTGAGGTCCAAGGCTCAAGTCTTGGGATGTGCAATGGAGTATTTATTTTGTTGTTTGAGCTGTGTAGGAGGTAGAGTTGGACTGGAACTCTGTGGTTGAAGTGGTCAGAAAAAAATAAGGAATTTTCCTAATGGTTGAAAGTAATCCCACATCGGGAAGCTAACATGAGAATTGGTGAGAATATGGCTTTAAATAGAGCGAACCAGATGAGTTGGTGGGGGGAAAGTGATTAAAACTCAATGCAGGATGTGCCAAGGTTGGTGATCGTGGACTTTGACATTTGAGGCCTCACGAGCGTACGATCACTTGTGGGGTAAACCGAGCCCACGAAATGTGGGCGTACGTCGAGGAAGGCCACCATGAGAAATCTCATGGGCCTGGGCTGCAATGGGCCGTGTGGGCTCAATGGGCTCGTGGGCCCGTATGGGTAAACTTCACTATTAAGTGGGACGTAGATAGACTTGTCATGTCGCGCGCACGACTTAGGTAGTTCTAGGCTACGTTAGGCCTAGATGGGTTGGTGGGCCCAATGGGCTCGTGGGCCCCACACGGATTAAATCTGCAATTTGTAATAATTATTGGACTGGGCTATGTAGGTCACATAGCTGTATCTAAATTTGGGCTAAATGGGCCACACGAGGGTGTTAGCCCACTTGGGCTGAGTAATGGGCCTTAGGCCCATTTGTACCGTTATGACTGTTTAGGTTACTTAAGTCTCTCGAGGCGACAGTGGACCTTCTATTGGGTCGTGAAGACCCCTGTAACATCCTAATTTTGGACTTAGTCGGAACAGCGGTTTCGGGACTACAAATCTGTTGAGGAAAATTTTATTTTGATTATATTTTTATGGTCTACGATTTCATGAAATGATTTCGTGAAAATTTCGTTCGAAAATTTCGATGTTTGAGCACTCAATTTAGTAGAAAGAACTAAATTGTAAAAAGTGCAAAAGTTGAGTTTTACATATTAAAGGTGTCTAATTGTCATGAAATTTTAAATGGGAGGTCCTTAAATGATAATTAAACCATTGTATAACTTGTTGGACAAAAATGGCCTTGTTTGGGTAAATTTTGAAAGAATAGTAAAAAGGGCATTTTGGTCATTTAGGGGTAAAATGAATTAAAAGACAAATTCTAAACCCCAAATGTGTCCCTTTCTTCTTGCTACAGCAGAATGTACCAAGAGCAGCCATGGTTAGGGTTTGGCCAAGCTTCCAAGCTTAATAATCAAGGAAATCGAGATTTGGGCTTAAATCGGGAAAATACAAGGTTATGGACTAGAATGGTAAATTGCCATTTCAAGATCCGAGGTAAGTTTGTACGTAAATAATTTATCGATTCTTTTTATTTTATTATATTTTGTTATCATATGAAATGTGGCTGCCTATAGAATGATTAACTGTTGTAAATTGCAAATTGAAAAAGGACTGAATAAATTGTAACATGTTGGAAAGTGAGAAATTTCCCTGTTGACACTTTGGAATAGAAACGATATGAATGATCTATTGTGAGCTCACGTGTGTAGTATTAAGTGTTGGGTACTACGTGTACCGAATTATTGGTCGCATGTGTAGTACTAAATGCAGGCTACTATGCGTACCCGATAACTTCGATCACGTGTGTAGTACTAAATGTAGGCTACTACGTGTATCAGATGGTGAGGTCACGTGTGTAGTACTAAGTGCAGGCTACTATGTGTACCAGAGAATTGGTCACATGTGGCACACCAAACCCGGCCTAGACGTTATGACCGAATCCGACATGCCACATTGAAGTTAAAAACCCATGTTCCCATTTTAGTGTTTTAAAAGTCGACTTTTGTTAAACTAACCAAGTGAATGGAAGCTGGGCACCAGGTAGGTATCCGTAACAGAGGAGGTGAGCCATGAAGGCTACTTAAGTACCAAGCTCTTCGATTGGATCCAATCCTAGACATGCCCACATCCATTGCCAGACTTGGTTATCACAAATTGAAATTTCTTTGGGTGGTTTTCTTTGGTAAATCGAATATTCGTGACATCGTGTTATTTTAAAACAAGCATCGTTTTGAAATCACGCCCTAAGTCTAGCCCATTTGAATTATTATCCCCCAATTTAAAGTTATTTAAAATAACATAATCCCAGGAAATCAAAGAAGAAAATAAAGTTAAAATGGCCTTATTACAACCCAAAATTAAATAGTAATTAAAAATAACTTGAGAAAACCAGTCTCTTTTTCAAACCCAAAAGCGTTCACCATGGCCACTCTGAATCCCCTTCGACTCCAAGACACCCACATCAAGGCCCACCTGCAAGGTTAAAGAAGGGGTGAGTTTGGAAACTCAGTGTGTAAGGAAACCCATCCAAAGCCCAAGTCAGCTCAAGCCCATTGGGCCTAAGCCCATTCAGATAACAGTGACACTGGGCCAGAGCCCTTTTCAGATTACATTAAACTGGGCCTTAGCCCTTATTCAGATAACAGTATAGCCCATAGGCCCATTTCAAAATACATGCAACATCAATAAACATATGCAAGCCCATTTGGGGAGACTACTCAACCCACTAACCGCTACACTCCACCCGTACCAGCCCTACACTCCATGTGGGGAATAGCTCAACCGACCCAGCCCTACACTCCACAGTTGCAGCCTTGCTGCTCAGTTAACAATAAATTGAGGCAAAGCCTCTAGTAAGTGGACAGGCCACTTTTAGTACTTCCTCCATCAATATCCTAGTCCCATGCATCAGATAACAACATGGTATGCAGTAAATAACAATAGTCAAACATGCAATTAGGTCAATTTAACCCTAGGGGTATCTGTAATTTATCTATTTTAAGGTTTTTCATACATACTCCCACCTTTCACGTACTAACAGAATCACTTACCGAGGGTTCTTACCGAATTGGGCCCGTTGGCCCTTTATTTCAAGTTTTGGCCCATTAAGCCTAAAAATATCGAGGGCACAGAAATCATGCACTTTGCAGTCCAAATATTGCAGCTTACCAAAAACATTAATCGATTTACCTCACGAGCATTCACACACTCGCAAATCTACAAAATACTGATTTTCGGCATTTTGGCTTTTCGGCTTTTGCCGATCTAGACTAAGAAAGGGTGTCAGTTACACACCTGTTTTATGATGATTCGTTGACGAGATCAACGCACGAACTACCTACAATTATATTACTACCACTTTAATCTACTACCAAAATGAACTACATAATAACTCCTTACCTTATTCGGCCATAACACCTTAGGCACTGGCAATCCTACCTTTGCCAAAGTTTGCGACTAGACTTAGATCCCGTTGCTCCACTTGTCCAAGCCCTTGATCAGCAGCCTCTAGATCATATTATTGTCAAGACAAAATAGTTATCACAACCCCTTGGGCTACAAGTCCAAGTCGACAGCCTCCCTAACCTTTAGGGGTTTCGATTTTTTTAAAATACGAAATAAAGACTAAATTGAAAAGACTTACCACCGGTTCATTTGGTCAATGATCCCAATTAATTTCTACTCAATTCTGATGCCGATCTAAGCCCTCAAATGATAACAAAAGTCGAGCCTTCAGTGGTCTCACTATTCGGCCAAGTCCCTAAGAAAGTGGGGTTTTCTGCACATAAAAATTAATATCACTAATTTGCTTACCTTGCGACTCGAACCTTAGCTCTCCTTGGTCATCCACGCGCCACCTCTCAAGCCCCCAAGTGACGCCACAAGCCAACTTACCGCGGGCTTTCTTGTGTTTTATTTTACCCAACTAATACCTTAAAGCCCAGCTAACCAGATCCCCTTTTTCTATAAAATTAAAATTAACTAAAATTACCAGATTTAACTTAAACTTGGGCCTTCTAGAGACCCACTAACCTGATTAAATCTACGCCAAGCAGACAGAACACCAAAATTTAAAATTTGTCAACACTCACAGAATTCCCGAAAATTGGGGCGTTACAACTCTACCCCCTTAAAAAAATTTCGGCCTTGAAATTTACCTGATCCAAATAGTTGAGGGTATTGTTGACGCATAGTCTCTTCTGATTCCCAAGTAGCTTCTTCCCTTCCATGATTACGCCATAGTACTTTTACCAACGGAACCGACTTCCTTCTAAGAATTTTAACTTCTCGATCTAAAATTTGTATGGGCTCTTATGGTCTGTGTATATGATACACTTTTCTCCATATAAGTAATGTCTCTAGATTTCCAACGCGAAGATCACTACTGCTAGCTCTGAATCGTGCGTAGGGTAGTTCGCTTCATGAGGCTTAAGCTGTCGCGAAGCATAAGCGACCACCTTACCCTCTTGCATCAGTACACATTCTAACCCCACATGCGACGAATCGCTGTACACAGTGAAGTCCTTCCTATACTCCGGTTGAATCAGCACTGGTGCTTCAGTTAATACCTTTTTCAAATGGTCAAAAGTTTTTTGCTGATTCTCAATCCAGACAAATGTTACCCCTTTCCTTAACAGTTTCGTCAATGGTGCAGCAATCAGAGAAAATCTTTCTACGAACCTCCGGTAATAGCCTACCAAACCCAGAAAACTCTGGATTTTCGATACTGATTTTGGTGGCTTTCATTCCAGAACTACCTCAAATTTTTGAGGATCCACTCTAATTCCTTCAGCAGAAACCACATGACCTAGAAAAACCACTTCTCGCAACCAAAATTCACACTTACTAAACTTTGCATACAGTTGCTTCTCTCTCAGCACTTGCAGCACAATACATAGATGCTCCTCATGTTTCTCCTCGGTTTCCGAGTATACCAGAATATCGTCGATGAAAACTACCACGAACCGGTCCAAGTAAGGTTGGAACACTCGATTCATCAAATCCATGAAAGCGGCAGGTGCGTTCGTCAACCCAAATGGCATAACCAGGAACTCGTAATGACCATATCGAGTCCTGAGTGCTGTCTTATGAATATCCATTTCCTTTACCCTTAACTGATGGTATCCAGATCGAAGGTCAATCTTGGAAAATACCGAAGCTCCTCTAAGTTGGTCGAATAAATCATCAATCCTTGGCAGTGGGTATTTGTTCTTTATCATCAGTTTGTTCAACTGGCGGTAATCGATGCACATGCACATTGTCCCATCCTTTTTCTTCACAAACAGGACCGGTGCTCCCCATGGAGACACACTAGGTCTAATGAAGCCTCTATCTAACAACTCTTGGATTTGAGCTTTCAGTTCCACTAACTTCTTCGGTGCCCCTTTTATAGGGTGCAATGGATACTGGAGCTGTTCCAGGCAACAAATAGATTCCAAACTCCACTTCCCGATTCAGAGGCAATCCAGGAAGCTCCTCTGGGAAAACATCTCGGAATTCCCTAACAGTCCTGACGGTATCCATAGTCAGATCCCTAATTTGAACTTGATTTACAAAAGCCAAGTACGCCTCGCATCCCTTGCGCATCAGTTTCTCAGCCCTTAAAGTCGATACCACATTGGATAAGAAATCTATTCGTTCCCCAATAATCATTACCTCATTATCCTCAATAGTCCTTAACACCATCCTCTTAGCTACACAATCCAGCGTTGCCCTATGCCTAGTCAGCCAATCCATCCCTAAGATCAAATCAAATTCTCCGAACAGTAACTCCATTAAGCCTCCACAGAAAATCCTACCTTGAGTCTCTAAAGGCACCTCCCTAAAGAGTTTCATTACTTTAACTGAGTGACCTAACGGACTTATCACAGTTACCCCACACACAATCTCCTCAAAGTGAACACCCAATGCCCCAGAAATATCACATGCTACATATGAATGAGTTGACCCCACATCTATCAGAGCAGTATAGGGTACGTCAGAGATCAAAAACGTACCAGTTATGACATCAGGTGCGTCACCCTCCTCGCGGTGACGAGCAGCATTTACCAAAGCTTGCTGATGAGCCTCAGTGTTAACAGTACCCCTGCCAGGTGCCCCACGCCCATGGCCATTGCCACCACAACCTTGGCCATGACCTCTCTACGACGGTGGTCCACCTCGCGCTGGTCGGACAGGTTGCACAGCCCTTTGTTCAACCACATGAGCCTGAGCTGGCCACCTAGGGCAATCCCTGATCTTATGTTCCTTTGATCCACAACATACACAAGCCCCAGAACGTTTCCAACATTCCCCCAAATGCATTTTACCACAATCTCCACAAGCTTGTGGTCTAATAGTGTTCACCAGAACCGCTCGAACTGGTTCCTCCATCCTTGCTCTCTTAACATTCCAGTTTGCAGCACCAGTTGGTCCAGCATCTCTCCTGAACCGTTTCCATCCCGGTTGCGGTTCTTTCGTTCAGCTTGCTTCACTTCTTTGGCTATCTTAGCCTTTTCTACCAGTTCAGCAAAATCGTGCTCTCTTTGCGGAGCTATGAGCACCCTTAGCTCATCCCTGAGGCCATCCTCAAAGTGATCACTGTGTTCGTATTCGGTAAAGACAATACCACTAGCATACCGGCTCAATCGTAGAAACACTGCCTCATATTCAGCAATGGTCTTTCCACCCTGAGTCAGGTTCAGGAATTCCTTTCTTCGTAAATCCACATAGCTAGCTCTGACATACTTCGCCATGAAGGACTGCTTAAACAACTCCCAAGTTACCCTCTCAGCTGGGGTACCCTCTCTCACAGTGATCCACCACTGATATGCCTCGTCCCGCAGCAAGGACACCGCCCCTTTTAACTTTTGCTCCACTGTGCAGTCCAGGTCATCCATAATCCGCTCCGTGGCTTCCAGCCAGTACTCAGCCACATTTGGGGCTACTCCAGATATACCCCTAAAAACCTCCGCTCCGTTGGCCCAGAGTTGCTCAGTAGTGGACCCCCATATTCATGGGCCCGAGTAGCTCTCGTACTCATATCGATTTATCTAATTACGAATTTTATGCAGTTAGTTTACTGTTTCCATTGTTTATTACAGAATATCTTATGATCAGGTAAGGTTTCAGAGTTGTTCTCGCATAACCACAGTTTAGCTACTGTCTCAGTTTCCTACGGCTTAGTTTACCCTACAGTCTCAGTTTCGTAGCCTTTACGCTACATTATCTATAGTACTATCTCTAAGGTTTAGTACTAACTACAGTACAGTTCAATATGTAAAACAGAAAGGTACTTACAGCCTTGGTGTCGGGGATTCAGCGTGCCACCTCATCTGTTTTCAGATAAACCCAAAAGATTTAGGCTTTTTGAAATTCATTTTTCAAACATTTGATTGTTTTTTAAAAAAAAAACAAGTTCGGAGATTATCTCCTCTAAACAGAAAATTTATTTTCAAAAGTCAAGTTTTTCCAAAAATACCCTTTTTGGCATAAAGTTTTGAAAACCCTTTTCGGACCCGATCCACAGCCGAGTTGTTGCAACCCAGGCTTTGATACCACTACATGTAGCACCCCAATCCCGGCCCAGACGTTATGGCCGAATCCGACATGCCACATTGAAGTTAAAAACCCATGTTCTCATTTTAGTGTTTTAAAAGTCGACTTTTGTTAAACTAACCAAGTGAATGGAAGCTGGGCACCAGGTAGTTATCCGTAATAGAGGAGGTGAGCCATGAAGGCTGCTTAAGTACCAAGCTCTTTGATTGGATCCAATCTTAGACATGCCCACATCCATTGCCAGACTTGGTTATAACAAATTGAAATTTCTTTGGGTGGTTTTCTTTGGTAAATCGAATATTCGTGACGTCGTGTAATTTTAAAACAAGTATCGTTTCGAAATCGCACCCTAAGTCTAGCCCATTTGAATTATTATACATCAATTTAAAGTTATTTAAAATAACATAATCCCAGAAAATCAAAGAAGAAAATAAAGTTAAAATGGCCTTATTACAACCCAAAAATTAAATAGTAATTAAAAATAGCTTGAGAAAACCAGTCTCTTTTTCAAACCCAAAAGCGTTCACCATGGCCACTCTGAATCCCCTCTGACTCTGAGACACCCACATCAAGGCCCACCTGTAAGGTTAAAGAAGGGGTGAGTTTGGAAACTCAGTGTGTAAGGAAACCTATCCAAAGCCCAAGTCAGCTAGAGCCCATTGGGCCTAAGCCCATTCAGATAACAGTGATACTGGGCCAGAGCCCTTTTCAGATTACATTAAACTGGGCCTTAGCCCCTTATTCAAATAGCAGTATGGCCCATAGGCCCATTTCAAAATACATGCAACATCAATAAACATATGCAAGCCCATTTGGGGAGACTACTCAACCCACCAACCGCTACACTCCACCCGTACCAGCCCTACACTCTATGTGGGGAATAGCTCAACCGACCCAGCCCTACACTCCACAGTTGCAGCCTTGCTGCTCAGTTAACAGTAAATTGAGGCAAAGCCTCCAGTACGTGGACAGGCCACTTTCAGTACTTCCTCCATCAATATCCCAGTCCCATGCATCAGATAACAACATGGTAGGTAGTAAATAACAACAGTCAAACATGAAATTAGGTCAATTTAACCCTAGGGGTATTTGTAATTTATCTATTTTAGGATTTTTCATGCATACTCCTACCATTCACGTACTAACAGAATCACTTACCGAAGGTTCTTACTGAATTGGGCTCGTTGGCCCTTTATTTCAAATTTTGGCCCATTAAGCCTAAAAATATCGAGGGCACAGAAATCATGCACTTTTCAGTCCAAACATTGCATCTTACCAAAAACATTAATCGATTTACCTCACGAGCATTCGCACACTCGTAAATCTAAAAAATATCGGTTTTCAGCATTTCAGCTTTTCGGCTTTTGCCGATCTAGACTAAGAAAGGGTGTCAGTTACACACCTGTTTTATGACGATTCATTGACAAGATCCACACACGAACTACCTACAATTATATTACTACCACGTTAATCTACTACCAAAACGAACTACATAATAACTCCTTACCTTATTCGGCCATAACACCTTAGGCACTAGCAATCCTACCTTTGCCGAAGTTTGCGGCTAGACTTAGATCCGGTTGCTCCACTTGTCCAAGCCCTTGATCAGTAGCCTCTAGATCATACTATTATCAAGACAAAATAGTTATCACAACGCCTTAGGGCTACAAGTCCAAGTCGACAACCTCCCTAACCTTTAGGGGTTTCAGTTTTTCTAAAATACGAAATAAAGACTAGATTGACAAGACTTACCACCGATTCCTTCAGTCAATGATCCCAATTAATTTCTACTCAATTCTGATGCCGATCTAAGCCCTCAAATGATAGCAAAAGTCGAGCCTTCAGTGGTCTCACTATTCGGCCAAGTCCCTAAGAGAGTGGGGTTTTCGGCTTTTGTTGAAGCTGTGTAAAGAAAGATGAAATAGGAGGGTTTTGCTATGGTCTTGTCGACAGAACCTTGAGGTTTAGAGAACTAGAGAATCGGTCAAGAATGATGGAAAAGATAATAAAATTGGCTAGAAGAAATCGGCACAGAAGAAAGTATGGGTTTCAGGATTTCGGCTTTTTATGGCAATGGCTATGAAGGTTTTTAGCAACATTTGAAGCAAAAGATGGAGATGCACAGGTGGTTAGAGAGATTCGGCTATGGAGGAAAAGAAGAAAAAGAAAAAGTTGAAGAGGAGAGGAGAAAAGAAAGAAGAGGAGAATGGTCAGCAAACGGCTCAACTTTCCCCCTAATGCCGAATTTATACTGGCACTTAACCTAGCCGAATTTTGCCCCCCAAAAGAAACCCTTGGCCGGCCAACTCTTGCTCCTCAAGAGTCCACTATTCGGCCATCACTACTCTCCCCAATCAGCTCCTAAATCCTCTCCCTTATCCCCTCCTTACTCAATCCCTTGAGCAATTTAAACTCCTCCTGACAGTCTCTCACTTAGGTTCCATTACTTACCTTTTCTGCACATAAAAATTAATATCACTAATTTGCTTACCTTGCGACTCGAACCTTAGCTCTCCTTGGTCATCCACACGCCACCTCTCAAGCCCCCAAGTGACGCCACAAGCCAACTTACCACGGGCTTCCTTATGTTTTATTTTACCCAACTAATACATTAAAGCCCAGCTAACCAGAACCCCTTTTTCTATAAAATTAAAATTAACTAAAATTACCGGATTTAACTTAAACTTGGGCCTTCTAGAGACCCACTAACCTGATTAAATCTACACCAAGCTGACAGAACACCAAAATTTAAAATTTACCAACACTCACAGAATTCCCGAAAATTGGGGCGTTACATCGCATGTGTAGTACTAAGTGCAGGCTACTATGCATACCAGATAGCTTTGGCAACAAGTATGAAAATATGTGCAGGCAACTAAGTATCAGTCATTATTTCGAAGAGTTTAACGGGAAAATCGATTAATTAAAAATATATGTGAACATGATTATATGATGAATAAGTGCAGGTATATGTTTAAGAAAATTTTGAGAAATATGCTCGATATTTGAGTGAACTCTGATAAGACAAAATGGATTAAGTGAAATTATGTAAGAGTGAATTTTAGTAGTAAAATAGTGTTGGACACCAGCAGTTGTGTAACTTTGAAAATTCACTAAAAATTTTCTAAGTTGAATTAAATTTAAAATAAATTATGGAATTAAATATTAATGAGTCTATTTTCATATAAAAGAAACGGAGTGAGTAAAAGAGTTATATATTATGTGATATTATAATTTTTGTGAGATAGTGTCAGAATGAATTCGAGATCCCCTGTTCTGACTTGAAAAAATTGTTAAAAATTGTGGAAAAATAATTACGGATTATAATTTATATGATTAGAATCCTTAATGAGTCTACTTTTAGCAAAAAGAGACAAGAACAATATCTAAGTCTTTTACTATGAGATAAATAAATGTTAGTGAAGAAAGGTTGAAGCTATCTAACAGCAAAATAAGGGAGATTTTGAATAATAAAATGTACTTATTGGCTAACCAAAAATTTTGAAAATTTTGTGGTAGAAGGATATGTGAGTCTAATTTCTGGGAAAATTTATAGATATTAATTTTAAGTTTTGTAACTCTAGATACAAATGATTTAGTGACTGTGACTCAAGGAAGCAGCTTCACCAGAACATGTGTAAATATACAATTGGGTTAGTTTTACTATGGAAAGCATGTTAGTAAATTTCTTATTATTTTCATGCGAGCTTACTAAGCGTAAAGCTTACCCCCTTGTTTCTATTTCTTTTAGTTTTGTCAGGTTAACTCGGGGTTGGTGATCATCGGAGGCAGCATCACACTATCAAGCCAACACCTTGACAGTATAAACACATATGCTAGAATTGTCGAGTGGCATGTATAGGGACCTAGTTTTTATAACATGTGTTATTATAATTTGGCTAAATATATTGGCCTTTAGTGAGCTAATGATTCTGACTTATAAATCTAACTATTCATGTTATGTCTGATATTGGTGATGTGCATATGCTTGTTTGCCATGCATGGTTGGTAATATGTTATGTATTGTTGTGAATGTTTAAATTCGTTAATGCCTCGAACCCTGTCCCGATGTTGGATATGGGTGAGGGGTGTTAGAACCCCGACTTGTAAAATCACCAAAATACCCTTGTAGTGTAAAATGACTGTAATACCCCTGTATGGCCCTTCGTTCCGTATGACTGATGTGCCTATGATTTACATATATGATTGTACTGAGTATGAGTTTCCTTGCACGTAATATTTATGACTTGACATATTGCAAGGGGTTGAGTTATTATGGACGGAGGAAATGTATGGCCTGTAGTCGTTCTATACAAGGCTTTCAGCCTTTCTGTGATACTTATGGCTTATAGTTGTTCTGTTAACTGGCAGTGTTGCTGCGATATTTACGGTCTTTAGTCGTTCTATTTACGGCGTTGAGCCGTTCTATTGTCTCAGTGCCACAACCGATGCTAAGCTTGGTGTGTTGGCTAGGTAGGTTGATTTTATCCCCACATGGTGAGTTGGTTGGTGGTGTGTTGGTTGGACTGGGCTAGGAATCTGTCTACATATCTGCATCTGATAATGATTCTGTATTGGGCTTAGGCCCACCTGATTCTGTTATTGGGCTAAGGCCCATCTAATACTATTTCTGTGATGAGCTCAGGCCCAGTCTGTTTCTGCATACTGTATATCTGACTGTTTGTTTTTAAGGGATTACACACTGCGGTTTCGTAAAATCACCCTTTCTACCTAACTATGCAGGTAATACCCAAACTTAGACGATTTGGAGCCGCGAGGGACTCGGAGGTGGCCACACGATTGGAGTGGATCTGCAGCTTGACTTTATTTATTTTAAATTTCATATTGGGTTTTGGATTATGTAATAAGGCCATAGTGGGTTTAAGTTTTAAGTGGCCTTTTGATTTCTTATTTTAAGCTGCTAGTCTAGGAAAACTCGAGTTTTCAAAATGTTCACAGTTTTCAAAATGCTTCCGCGATTTAAGTTGAATTAATATTCCAAAGGCAAATATTTTGGTAAATGTTTGTGACGAGATGATTTGCTAACCCCGTACAAAAGATTTTAATTTTAGTAATAAACTTTTAACGGCAACTCGATTCTTGAACGACGCTTTGATGCAACATGCCTGATTCGGCCATAACGTCTACGTCAGATTTGAGGAGTTACATGTCGTGTGATATAATTGGTTGCTATGAATAATTAGTATAACAGATGTATATGATGAGTGTCCTAGAACCATTCGAGGTGGTTGCAGCCATGGAATGAATATGTGGCCTGGTTGTAAGTTGATAATGATTAAACATGGACAATTGTAGAATGTGTAGAGATTAAATGCTGGACAATAAACACATGTAAGACAATATGAAAATTATTCATTTGAATCTTTCTCTAGGTCGATTAACCATTAATTTGATGCTATAAGTTGGGTCCATGATGTGTAAAGTATGGGAAAGAATTAAGGACAACACAAGGCTTGGAAAATAGCCTAAGTGTTGGCCACACAGGCAGAGACACGGCCATGTCTCTCAACAGTGTGGAGGACACGGTCTAGCACACGGGCGTGTGGCTTGACTGTGTGGATCAATTTGTCTGGCTAACGTCATAAACAGAGAGTTACACAGGCTAAGGATACGGGCATATGTGACCTCACGACCCAACCCAGACGAGCGTGTAACTCTCCAAAGTAAGAAAATTGGTTAAGATGTCAAAAGTTTGTTGAAAGTTCTCAGTTCAGTCCCGAACAACCCCGATGTATGTTATAGGCTTCGAAGGCCTGTTTAAGGGTAGATTTGCATGTGTTTGAGATGTTTTAATTTTAGGCAAAAAATTTGTGGCCCGATTTTGCATGTTGTTAATGTTTAAGTCCAGTAACACCTCGAACCCTATCCCGACGTTGGATATAGGTAAGGGGTGTTACATTTAGTGGTATCAGAGCTATGGTTTAGTCAGTTCTTGGACTAACCTAGATTGCATGAAAGTCTAGCTATACATGCCATAAACTCGTGATAGTGTGATATCTCCCGACACAAATGAGAATCATCCTTTTTGGACAAAGGTGCCCTCCAACCGAGCTATACCAACCATGTTCGATGAAAAGCTAAGGCATTCGGGTAAAGTACAATTATGATGAGCTTAAAATTAGAAAAATATGAATAAGAGTTCATGATATGTACATGATAACATATGAGATGAAAGTTTAAACTATAATATCCTAAATTAGGGCTTAATCGGAATAGTGGTTAAGTGACCACAAATCCGAGATAGAAATTATTATTTTATAATTATTTTGATGATTATGATATGATTACATGATTGTGTGAAAATTTCGTGATGAAATTCTATGCCTAAAGTGCTTAAATTGAAAGTAGGGACTAAATCGAATAAGTTGCAAAATTTGCATTCTAGAAGTTTTTAGTATGAAATTTCATTGAAATATTAATTAGGAGATCTTAAATAGCAATTTGACCAATTTTAAGTTCATGGGCAAAATTAGGACATGGAAGGAATTTTGAAAGTTTAGTAAGGAGGGGCATTTTGGTCATCTGGATATTAAATGAAATAAAATGGGAAAAATAACACAAAATTGGTCATCATCCTCCTTAGTTGCTGCCGAATTCCCCCTCTCTCCATAACTAGGGTTTCTTCAACTTTCAAGCTCCATAGTAAGAGATTCCAAGCCCCGTTTTTAATGCTCGATTAAGCTTATGCTAGCAATAATTCAACCTAGGGTTTATATTTGGAAAAATACCCATAGGTGAAATTTTTGTATTTTGATGTTTTATGATAGAATATGGGGTTTTAAATTATGTTAGACAACTTGTGCTACTCGGTTTTGAGTGAAAACGAGTAAAAGGGCTTAATTAGCAAAAATACCTAATAGTCACAAGTATGTGTTAGAGTGAGAATTTGATGTTACCATAGAAGGGAAAAGTGATCAGCATGTTATAAAACATAAGAATAAGGAATAATGTTTAATTCCCGAGCCTAAGGGCAAAAGTGTAATTATGCAAAAGTTTAGGGGAAAAAGTGTAATTTTTTCAAAGTTCGTATTAAATGCTATTTTGATGAATGTATGTATTAAATAAGATTAATTTGGTATTATAGATCAAGAGAAACGAGATTCAAGTCACGATCGAGGAAAAGAAAAGATTGTGGACTAAATTGCAAAATCTTTATATTTTGGTACCAAGGTAAGTTCATGTGTAAATAATGTAGCATAATTGTTATTTTTAAGTTATTGATGTTAATTATATGATACGCTGATTTTTAATCGTGAAATATTATGCTTTGTGGTTAATGTTGAGTAATATGCAAATTATGTTTACTACTTGATAAATATGAATAGCTACCGAGTATCGGTTCCGATATTCCATGGAAGATGACAAATGTGAGATCGAGGGAAAAAGCCTATTTGAACCTTAGGAATAGATTAGGATACAAGTGACATGTCACTAGGATGGTTGAGCATCCGAACTCGTTGAGTTGAGTCCGAGTTCACTTATGGATGCAAATGTCCGAACTCGTTGAGTTGAGTCCGAGTTCAAATGAGAGTTCGTGAGATGTAACTAGGCATCCGAACTCGTTGAGTTGAGTCCGAGTTCACTTATGGATACGAATGCCCGAGCTCGTTGAGTTGAGTCTGAGTTCACTTAGGGGCGGGTTACATGATTTCTTGATTACATATGAGGCACTTATGTGCAAATTATCCGTGTATCCGAGTTGTATTCGGATGTGTTCAACGGGTGAAATTTCTAGTGAAATGAAAGAACACTTAAGATGCAAACGACGTATTGGTAAGTGTTGTGAAATGGACACTTTGGACAGGTATGTTCTTAACCCTCAGGTTGATAATAGATACAACAACGATAAGGTGGTAAGATGATGAATGATGTTTAGAAATATGATATATGTTTTGGTGATACCATGCTAAAGTTGTTTGGTATATTTGTATTGTTATGTTACTTGTTATTTACATATGAACTTACTAAGCATTTATGCTTACTCCCTCCTCTTTATTTACTGTAGTTTTGAACAAGCCAGCTCGGGAATCGGGACGGGTCGAAGGTTCGATCACACTATCCAAAGGACTTTCATCTGGGTAAATGGCATGTAAAACTTAAGTATGGCATGTATAGCAATATACTTATTTTGTGTAAATAATTTTATGATATAGCCATGATTGGTTGAGAAAATGTTTGATATTGATAAGTCATGGTGATGGCTAAATTTAGGTCATGTTTGATATCATGGAAGTTTAATAGGTTATCTAGTTCATAACAACTCATGAAAAGATGAAACTTGCCTTAAAACAGAATATTGCTGCAGCAATGACATGAATTTAAAAAATCACTAAAAATAGTATAAATGGAAATAAATTATGAGTAAGTTATGAAATTGAATCTTAATGAGTCTATTTTCATGTGGATTGGACAAAACATGCATATAAATTATATTTTATGAGATATTTAAACTTTTATGAAACAGGGCCAGAGTGATTTCTGGATCCCCTGTTCTGACTTTAAAAATTCATAATAAATTTTAAAAAAATAATTAGAAGTTTTTATTTATATTTACAGATTCCTTATTGAGTCTAGTTTTAAGTGAAACAAACCTCATAGTATTGAAATTCTGTATGGATAGATATCTGATTCGTAATACACATAGGTCAGAGCAGTCGAACCCTGAAATAGGGGAGACTTTAACTAATAAACTGTACTAATTGGCCCAACCAAAAAATTCTAGAAAAATATTAGTAAATAGATATATGAGTCTAGATTTAGGGAAAATTTATGGATCTTGATTTCGAGTTTCGTAACTCGAGATATGATTTTTCTTGTAACTGTGACACGAGTAGCTGGAAAGCTGTGAATGTAGAAACAAATGATTTGAAGTTCTTAATTTGATAAATTATGTTCGGTAACTCTTCAAGCACGACTCCAGCGACGGTTTCGGGCGTGGGGGCGTTACATAAACTATGATGTATTTGTCCATTTTTGTTTGGCCTTTATAAAAAGTTGTATGCCTGATTTGTTTGATTGAATGAATAAGATTAGTAAGCTGTCCAAAACCCATACAATGCATACATAAATATACTTGTTTAAATAAGGTAACTGAAAAGTTCTTGTCATACAAACATGAATAAAAGTTCGCCTGAAGTGATTGATATGCTTATGAAAATATTACTTTGATAATGAGCTAGTGATATATGTATATGAGTATGAGAAATGAATTAGGGATCTTACAACCCCACCCCCTTACCGGAGTTGTGTTTTGTGAAGGAATTTCACGAGATTCGTATTGAATAAGTTCACAAGCATGATACCAAAGGGTTCAACTATAGAATGATTATGAACATGCTCAGAGATTAAATTGGATTGATAAGTAATGACAGGACTAGTAAGGTAAGATACTAGATTTTGGCAGTCCTTTTTAAGGTATTCTGTATGTTTAACTGTTCTCAGAAATATTTTTACGGTTACTGCCCTACTGATAAAATCCTTGTTTTATGGGAGTGCTTTCTAATCACAGTGTATATACAGAAGTATTGATAGCCCGGCTGGTATATAATCTGTATTGCTCTATGTCTCTCTGGCATTCCATTACTTTCCATCTAATGGGACTTTATGAAATAATAAGCATGATGATATAAATCTGTTTCTCCTAATTTATGCTCTATTCAATATACATATATGGGAAGGTATATTATCCTTATTGCATTTAATCCCAGTGGGTTGGATTGATATATTCTTGTGGACTTCTGTTCTCTGAAGAATTATCAAGATCCTTCATATTTTTCTTATGAACTTTTTTCTGGGTCTTTCATTATGATATGGTATCTTGGATTTTTGTACCTTGGATATCTTTATCTTGGATTCCTTTATAACACCCTTAATCCGTATCTGTCGCCGGATTAGGATTATGAGGCATTACTGATCAACAGTTTAATTCCAAACATTTATATAGTCATAGCACATAACTATAAAACCGAGATAAACATAACCCATACTTAATATAACCGAATTCAAATATAAAAGTTTATTCATTTTCGCATGGCTTATATGCATAACCAAAATTCATCATATCAAAGCACACTTCAGCCTATACATGTCATAATTCGAATTTAGCTTATAGAGGTACCCAAAATAGTAGATAGTGTGATGAGCTTTGCTGATGATCCCCAAGCTTGTAACATGATTTCCAAAATCTATAAAATAGAAACAAATATACACACGGTAAGCTATTACAGCTTAGTAAGTCATATGCAAATAATAGAACTAACAAAGTATTCAACTCAATTAGGCTAACCAATATTTATAGTAACTATATACCATTTACTCTCAACTTATAACTTGTAAATATACCCACATGTATACATTTGCACATGAACATTATCTTGGCCGAATGGTCAAATAACCAAATTGTCTATTTATCATTCAACTGTCCAACCAATTTGTCTTTACCCTACACACAAGTTCAAGAATCAAAATATCACAAGTAGTTACACTTCTTACTTGGCCAAATACTCACTTGACCAATTAAGCATATTAATAATCAACTTCCCAAAACAACTAGTTATAATATAATCATGCCTGCATATACTTTTATACATAAGCTCGAAAATCACAATATAGTATCACATATATATATCACCAACAAGGTCAATTATACATAATCACTCATTTGCACATAATTATGAATCATGATGCTCAACTTATATGACCCCAAAGCCGAATACACATATACTAACATCACTTAAATTCATTATCATCAATTACACATGAACAAAACAAATATCAAGTGCAAACTTAACTTATCATTAATAGCCAACAAACTAATTCATACCTGGCTGTTTAACTCATATTACACACTCATACACAATTTATCTTTGCCCGATGAACCATTCGAAATTGGATAGGACCCTTGAATAATCACACAAGTTGTACAATGCCAACATCCTAGACGTGGTCTTACTTGTGTCACATATCAATGCCACTGTCCCAGACAGGGTCTTACTCGTAAACACATATCGATACCATGGTCTTACTCGCACACATATATTAGAATCCTATGTCATGACATATGTATCTAACTATTCCCAAGGTTCATACAGGGCTTTCGGACGTCGTAACTCGGTCGAATCGAATGCTTGAACACAATTACTAAGCTTATTCTCATTCGGCAGTAACACATATGAGTTCATGATTTTCAAACCAGCATATACATTTAACATTTATCCATAATTAAACACAGATATTTTCTTACAAACTTACCTCGGGCAACGAAAAATCGGTACGGATCGACTAGTCAACAACTTTCGATTTCCCTCGATCCAAATTCAATTTATTTGGTTCTTGATCTAAACATATTCAAATTAAGCTCATTCAAACATAATTTCATTCAATTTAGTCCAAAAACACATAAATGGGCAAATTACCATTTTACCCCTGACATTTACACTTTTTACAATTTAGTCCCTATTGTACAAAACACAAAATATACAAAATTTCAAGACACTCATGTTTGGCCGAATCTTACCCATTACCATACAAGTCCATATATTTCATTTATTTTACATTTTAGTCCCTCATCTTATTATTTTTGCAATTTAGTCCTAATTACTCAAAATCATCAAAAACTCCAATACAAAACATGTTAATCTAAAACATATATTTTATTTTTCATCATCATTCAAAAAAAATCACAAGCTATCAACAATGGAACAATTCAAAATATTAATCAAAATAATAAATTAAAGCTTGGGTTTTGTAGTACTCGAAGCAAAGATCACAAAAACGTAGAAATTATCAAAAACTGAGCTAGAACTTACCTTGAATCAAGCTTGAAAGTGTCGAACCTAGGTTTTCTTTTCTTTTTCTTCCATGTTTAAGTTTCGGCTATGGTGGAATAATATGAGCACTTATTCTAATTATCATTTATTATATCATATATATTAACTTATTATTATTTTACCTTATTAACCTTAGTTATAAAATTATAAAATCATATATAACATGCCCATTACCATCCACTTCACTTAATATTGGGCTAATTGCAACATAAAGGCTTCCATTTAAAAAGCCAAGTGCAATTCAGCCCTTTTAGAAATAACCACCTAATTTTTATTTTACGCGATTAATTCCTTTTATTTAATCGGACACCTAAATGACAAAATTAAATCACGAAAATTTCACATATATAAATTCACACAAAATAAAAACAAAAATAATTTTTAAATATTTTTATGACTCGAATTCCTGGTCCCAAAACCACCATTCTGATTAGGGTCTAAATTGAGCTGTTACATCCTCTGCCTTGGATTTCTTTATTCTAGTTTTCTTGTTATCTTCATCTCGTAAATTACCAATGATCACTCATATCCAAGGTATGTTCTTCAACTTATGTTGACTAATGTCGATTATGAACATGCTTCTGGCTTGATTATAGTAACGTAATGAACCCCGTATCTGAATTTCTCTAAATCTTCGTGGAAAGAACTGATATCAATAAAGGCATAAATGATGAAATTGTAGTTTCAGTTTGTATGGTGGATTCCTTTCCTCGAGTAAGTTAATGAAATTTAATGCAGTTTTAATTGATAGGATGGCTTTGAATGAATGAGAACGTTATTGACCAAAGTCTTTGAACCGATGGGGTATGCGCTGAACAAAATCTTCTAGAATTTCAATAATGTGTTATTGAATAAATAGTGATGTGTTCTAAGTAAATAAAGCAATGGGATGGCTAATGTATCTACTGTCATAAAAGGAATTGAGTGTAAGATTATGCAAATGACTTAAGTTGGTTATTGCCTGATCCTTGAGAAGGGAAAAATGTGGTTACAAGTACTTGAAATAAAAAAAAATTTTGGGCTTATGCAGAGAGTTTGCAAGAAAAATCACAAGATTAATACATTGATGATCGAGTTTAGAACTCAACATTTCATATCTTTATAATTGAATACATGAAAGGTTATCAGAACTACTGTTTAACATCGGGTGATATCAGAATGATCTTCGTCAGTAGTGATATTGTAATGGAAATGAGAACGAGATGATTATGGATTTGTTGTCAGGATTATTCTTATATTTGAGAGAGAAAAAGGATATATGGATTTTTGGTTGACATATGATGAAATTCGCAAATCGTTTTGGTAAATGTTAAATCTGCCCAACAGGTTAATGGAATCATGTATTTATGAGATTATCAGATTTCTCGGAAAGCTAATTCTGGTTAATTAGATTGAGATCCGGACTTTTATAGATCATGAGTTATTAGGAAAGCTAAATAAGACCCCAGATTTTAATGAAGGCTAAAGTAAAAGTTCTTTAGCACTAATTATGAGATAGTAAAGATTATGAGGAACTAAACCACTCTTCTGGTAAGATTTTCACGGACGAAAATCCTTAAAGTGGGGAGAAATGTAACATCCTGAATTAGGGCCTAGTCAGAATACTGGTTTCAAGACCAAAAATTCGAAGTAGAAATAATTATTTTATGATTATTACAAGGTCTATGATATGTTTACATGCTTGTGTGAAAATTTCATGAAGAAATTTTATGTCTAAGGTGCTCGATTAGACTTTAAAGACTAAATCGAATAAATTGCAAAATATGAGTTCTAGAAGTTTTTAGTATGAAATTGAATTGGATTTTTAATTAGAGGGTCTTAAATAGCAAGTTGACCAAGTTCTAAAATTTTGGACTAAAATGGGCTTGGATGGATAAAATTTTAAAGAAAGGCTAAAAGGGCATTTTGATCATTTAGTCATTAAATGGACTAAAAGACAAAATAAAAGCCAAATTTCTTGTCCATCTTCTACCTATGGCCGAATATTGCATGGGAGAAGACATGGTTAGGGTTTTCAAGCTTCCAAGCTCAATAGTAAGTGCATTCAAGCCCCGTTTTTATGTTCTTTACATTTTTGAAATCCCGGTAACATGCTCTACTCATTTCTACCATTATTTTGAGCTAGGGTTTATGCTTAAAAATTTACCCATGAATGATATGCATGTATTTTGATATTTATTGGTATGATATGAAGGCTCGTTGTGTAATAAATGACTTTTGCTAAGTGATTTTTGGTAAAAATGATTAAAAAGGTCTAAATTGTAAAAGTTATAAATTAGTAATAAAAGGGTGATTTAGTGGAAATTGGGGGCTGCCATAGTTATGAAAATTATTAGGCTAGGCTTGAAATGCAAGAAAATTGAATAAAAATTATTTTACGAGCATTGGGGAAAAGTGAAAATATGTGAAAGTTTAGAGGTCAAAATGCAAATTTGTAAAAATGTGATTTTTGGACCCATATGAATGATGTGACTAATTAGTAAGCTAAATATGATATTATAGATCAAGGAAAACAAGATTCAGGCTTAGAATGAGGTTGAACAAGGTTAAGCACAAACTTGAAATAAATAGTTATACTCGAAACCGAGGTAAGTTCATATGTCAATGATAATGCAACGATATTATTGTTCATACTTGAAATTAAATTGATGTGTTAGCATAGTGTGATGGATATTTATTTAGTTGATATAAAGATTATATATTGTAACAAATGCCTAAATATAATTATATGAAATACCATGTTTATTTCATGGACTAATATATAAATAAACATGAGAATGTGTTGAATTGGATGTACATTGCATGATTAGCTATGCATAATGAGATACTCGATGAAAAGTGAAAATCCTAATTGAATAAAAAGGGAAATCTAATGGATATGCTATTCTTACATGATAGGAGATCCTGCATGTGTTGCAGAAAAGTATTAGCCTGGACGGGTAATCCGTTGATTTCGGTATAAAAAGGATCTAGCCTGGACGGGTGTTCCTTGAGTGATCGAGCCTCCCGAAGAATATGTGTACACTATGGATTTAGCCCAAATGGGTAATCTGATTAGGGTCTGAATTTAGCCTAAACTGGTAATTCAGATCCAATCTTATTTGAGTATATGTCGTTGTAGGGGATTTAGCCTGGACTGGTAATCCCGCCGTAAGATGTGAGGTTCGCGGAAGTGCGCACTTGAGATGATCACTTGTATGACTTGACGGTAAATGAGCTATCCATCGAGATTTCTAAGAAATTCAACAAGTATTATAATGAATTATGCGATGAAAGTCCCGAGATGGGTGCGGTGATAAACGTAAAGTTAATTGATATGCTACGGATATGTACAGGTACGTACATTATACGCATAAGTGATGCCTTATTGAAATGTGATAAATGATGAGTAAGCCAATTCATGCATATGTATGTGTATACATGATAAACAAGTAAAAAGGTTTGAAAGATGAACCATCCTTATGCTTATGATTATGGCTTGTGTTGTAATATCATGTTAACTTACATTGTGTAATGAGATATGGGTTTCATGAAATGAAGAGTCCATGATCAATGAGCTTATGATAGTTACTATGAATTTGCACTGAAACAGATTTGGACAGCAGCAATAGTCCAAATTTGAAAATTCACCAAAAATAGTGAAAATTTAGTTAGAGACTGAATAAAATATAAAATTAAATCTTATTTGGTCTAGTTTTAGATAAAGGAAATGGTGCTAGTAAAGGAGTCTCATATGATGAGATATTTGAGTTCTTGTGAGATAGTGTCACTAGAAATTTTAAAAAAGAATTATGAGTTAGGAATCATATGACTGAAATCCTTAATGAGTATACTTTCAATACAAAGAGACAGGAACATTATCCGAGTCTCGTACTATGAGATAAATAAATTTTAGTGAAGAAAGATCGAAGTTGTCAAACAGAAAAATAGGGCAGAATTTGAATAAAAAACTGTACTTATTGGCTAGACCAAAAACTCTGTAAATTTTATTGTAAAAAGATAAATGAGTCTAGTTTCAGGGAAAATTAACGGATCTTAATTTGGAGTTCTGTAACTCCAGATATAGGTAAATTAATAACTACGACTCGAGAAAACAGCTTAACCAGAATATGAGTAAAAGTGTCATTATGGTTGATTGCCTAAGAAAACATGTTGCTATAATGCTTATTATTTTCATATGGACTTACTAAGATTTAAGCTTACTTCCTCCTTTCCATTTCCTTCGTGTTCTCAGGTTGACTCACGGTTGGAGATCGTCGGAGGTAGCATCACACTATCTTGTTATCAACTCCAGAGTATTGTCATACGTGTATTAAACACTTTCGAGTGAGTCGCATGTATAAGGACTAGTTTTTACATTAGATGTTGTTATGATTAGCCAAATGTACCGACTTATATTGATCTATTGTATATAGCCATGAGATATGTCTTATTATAGTTATGGCTTGTAAGCCTAATTATTCATGCTATGGGTTAATGCATGTCGTGTGATTATAATTGGTTGCTATGAAAAATTAGTATCACACATGTATATGATGAATGTCCTACAACCATTTGAGGTGGTCGCAGCCATGGAATGAATATGTGGCCTGGTAGTAAGTTGATAATGAATAAACATGGACAATTGTAGAATGTGTAGAGATTAAATGCTGGGTAATAAACACTTGTAAGACAATATGCAAATTATTTATTTGAATCTTTCTCAAGGTCGATTAACCATTAAATTGATGCTATAAGTTGGGTCCATGATGTGTAAAGTATGAGAAAGAGTTAAGGACAACATAAGGCTTGGAAAATAGCCTAAGTGTTGGCCACATGGGCAGAGACATGGCCATGTGTCTCAGCAGTGTAAAGGACACGATCTAGCACACGGACGTGTGGCTTGACCTGTGGATCAATTTGTTTGGCTGACGTCATAAATAGACAGTTACACGAGATGAGGATACGGGTGTGTCCCAAGCCACACAGGCGTGTGTGACCACACGGCCCAACCCACACAGTCATGTGACTCTCCAAAGTAAGAAAATTGGTTAAGTTGTCAAAAGTTTGTCGAAAGTTCTCGGTTCAGTCCTGAACCATCCCGATGTAAGTTATAGGCTTGGAAGGCCTGTATAAGGGACGATATGCATATGTTTGAGATGTTTAATTTTGGGTAAAAATTTTGTGGCACAGTTTTGCATGTTGTGAATGTTTAAGTCTGGTAACGCCTCGAACCCTGTCCTGGCGTCGGATACGGGTAAGGGGTGTTACACTAAGTTAATCAGCATATGGTTACGTCAAAACTAACCTAGAAATCACCATTTTAGGTATTTACGTAGTTTATGCATACAACAATCATCTTTCAGTATCGACATGATAAGCACCATTTAGGTCTTTTGTCAATTGACCATTACCTCTTCTTAGATTAAAAAATTAATTCATCAACCTACAAATGTTGGCCATACATTTACAAATAAAATTAATTCTAAAAATATGTAGTTTATATACAACATATCATCCAATGTTTCTTCAAGTGTCTAAATGTTAACAAATTATTATTTGAATAGTTAATTTGTTCAGTAGAGTAAGTTCAATTCCATAAAAGATTAACTTCCTTAAATTAGTGCTATTCCTCGAATTTAACACATGTCTTCGTATGTCGAGTTCAATACTTTCCTCTCCACTAATGTAGTTAGCTAAGCGGTTAAAAGCAATAGGTCTTAATAAAGGTTATAATAGGGCTAGGGTTAAAGTATGAAGGAAATGGGTATTTTAAGTTCAATAAACTTAAACTTAGCTTACCTTGGCTTTCAAAATTGTAACTACCCTCCTAATAACAAACTGTTTTCCATACTTAGCTCATGAGCTCTTTTGTACATTTTTTCAAGTACCTTTTGGAGCCTAAAGTTGTATGTACTCATCTTTGAGTGCCTTATAATATACCCCTATATTCCTTTTAGACTCCCTCAAAATTAAACTTTAAATTCTTTCAATGTAAGTAAGGTTAAGATCTTGGTGGTTCAATGAGGTCGAGAAAACAATTATTTAAGGAAAACTGCATATTTCATGGGTTCATTTCAAAGAATATAAGCCATACAACTCAAAAATGGTTTTCAAAGGATTCAATTAATAGGGTAGAATCGAAAGGCTTAATCAATCTAAAGAAAATATGCCTAAATCATTTTTAAAGCCGCTATGCTTCTTAGGATTTTGCCTCAAAGCAAGTACCAAACTAGTTCTGCATACAAAACTCGTATGGATGCTTAATTTGTAAGGAATATAAAACAATTATGGTGAATCTACATATACTCAATGAAATTAACATTCATCTCATAGGTTATTTAACATAAAAATACTTGAAGTAAATAAAAGATCATACCTGAATTTTGACTAACATACCCTACAAAATTAATTGATATTGAGCATCTTTTTTTCTTACCTACTTACTTACACAAATTCATCTTCCACAAAAAATTGAGGCAAAAAAATAGAGGCATGGTTCTCCCCACAAACTTAAGTGGAACAATGACTTCATTGTTCAAAAACATTGATCAGAAAAGAAATAAGAGAAAAACTTGAAAAATAATTCTTTAGTGCAACCATAATTTATTTTGCAAAAATAAAACAAAACAAAATGAATAAAATTAGAAGTTGTAACATCCCGATTTTAGGCCTAGTCAAAATAGTGGTTTTGAGACCACAAATCCAAAGTAGAAATATTTGTTTTATGATTGTTTTGAGGTTTGTGATATGATTGCATGCTCGTGTGAAAATTTCATGAAGAAATTTTATTGACAAAGTGTCCAATTTGACATTTTAGACTAAATTGCAAAAGTTGCAACATGTGAGTTCTAGAAGCTTTAAGCATGCAATTGCCATGGATTATTAATTAGAGGTCCTTAAAAAGAAATTTGTCCAATTTCTCTTTTTATGGACAAAAATGGGCATGAATAGGAAAAATTTGAAAGAAAGGCCTTAAGGGCATTTTTGTCATTTGGTTAATAAAAGAATAAAAAGGGAAAAATGAAGAAAATATCTTGTCCATCTTCTCCTACCTTAGTCGAAAATATCAAGGAGCCATAGCTAGGGTTTTATTCAACTTTCAAGCTTGATTGTAAGTCAATCCTAACCCCGTTTTTAATGTTCTTTACATTTTTGAAGTTGTCATCAACCGATCTAGCTATTTCTACCATTATTTTGAGCTAGGGTTCATGTTCAAAAACTAACCCATGTGTGACATGCATGTATTTTGATGCTTAATGGAAGAATATGAATGTTTGATGTGTGATAAACATCTTTTACTAAGTGATTTCTAGTGTAAATAGCTAAAAAGGACCTTTTTGTAAAAGTTGTAAAATAGGTGGTAAAAATCTGATTTGAAAGAAAATCTGGGTTGTTATAAGTATAATAGAGGTTCTACTAGGCTTGGGTAACAAAGAAAATGAGTACATTTCATTTTACGTGCTTAGGGACTAAATTGTAAATATGTGAAAGTTTAGGGGAAAATTGTAATTTTCCCTAAATATGATTTATGGACTGTTTTGAACAATATGATAATTAAATAAGTGAAATTTGCTATCATGGATCAAGAAAAATAGAGTCCGGACCTAAACCGAGGAAAGAATAAAGTTATGGTGTAACATCCTGATTTTCGGATTTATTCGCGATTTTCAATATTTTGTAAAGATTTTAAAATTTTGTATTTGGATGTGAAATTAATATTTTGAGTAGGTAAATGGGCTTATAGAAGGCCCATGTGTTGGCCAAAACCCGATTGAATTTTTGAATTTTGGACTTAAAAGGTTAGGGGTTCTGGCTAAGTGGCCTTAAGTGGAGTGATGGGCAAATTGCATCACAAAAAGAGCCTTGGTAAAGTGGCCAGGGTGATGCCACTAGGCTCCTAAAAAGGTGGCGTGTGGAGCTTTGAGGGAGGCATGGGATCGATTCCCTGTGTTGACAAATATAGGCATTTATTTTTAAGTACAGGAGGGTAAGTGTGGGTAAGTGTTGGAGTCCAAGTGGATTCTGCTTGAGGAGAGTTTGGATTAGTCCCAACGCTTGGATTAAGGAGTGATAAGGGGAGAGATTTAAGGGATTAGGAGAGAGGATAGGAGTTGGCCGAATATTGGGAATTGAAGAGGGAAAATCGGCAGAGGGTTAGGAGGTTAGTATTTCGGCACCTAGGGTAATGAGTGGTGCCGTTTTCTTCTGCTTAAACACCTTAAGGTTTTTCTTTTCTCTCTTTTCCTCTCTAGCCGAAACTACCACCTCCACTATTCTTGTTTTTTCTATTTTTCTTCTTCAAAACCATTCATCAATTCTGCTGTTCATCAATACTTTTGCCGAATCCATAAAAGCCGAAATCCTGTGATCACTGCTTGTGCCGATTTCTTCAAAGCCAGGTCCTTCTATGTTCTTTTATTTTTATTAAATATACGATTATCTTTTCTTAATCCTAGATACCTGACGACAATTTTACTTCAAGGTTATAGTTACATATTGTCATCTCCTTCACCACCCAAAAGCCGAAATACCATAGATTTGGGGGCTTGTAGCCGAAACTTCAAAACTCCGGGAGTCGAGTTCTACCGTCGTTTGAAAGATAAATCTGCACCAGATTGTGTGGAGATCAAAAAGGAGTAAGGGGTAAGTGTTCATAATCTCAGATCTGGTCATATTTTACAAAGTTAGGAAAAGCTGAAATCCCTAAAAAAATTAGGGAGGCTGTCGATTTGAGCATAAGGCTTTAAGGGTTTGTAACTGATGTTTTCTTTCGGTGATTAGAGTCTTCTTAAGTGTTGGATCAAAAGCGTGAATCATTGGAACAATCGGATTCGGAGCTAGCTATCGATTTTGGCAAAAAAGGTAAGGTTTCAAAGGCTTTTAGGGACATGGTTCGGTCATGGATAAGTAGGTTGTGGGTTTAGTGATTATGGTTTGTAAATAAGAACTGTGCTAATCAATTGTAGGACATCGGAAGAGATCTCAGTAGTAGTCGTCGCGAATCAGGTGTGTACCGAACACCCTTTCTTAGTTCAATTCGGCAAAAGCCGAAATGCCGAAATTCCGGCATTTCACAGGCTTGTGAGTATGCGAATGCTCTCAAGACATAGAGTAATTGTTAGATCTAGCACCGCAAAGTTGTAAGTAAGTTCGTGTGACATTTTAGCGTACTTCGAAAAAAGGGGCCAGATGGGCCAAAATTGGGCCCAATGGGCTTACGGACCAATATGGGTAAGATATGGGCAAATTAGCCTGTTAGTTAGATGGTGGAACCAAATTGCATAAAACTGCTAAAAATTACTGAAATAACGTGTGTAGTTGCGTAAGTACGAAATTACCCCTAAAGAGCATAATTACCGAAATACCCCTAGGGTTTAAATTGGCTAAACTGCATGATTGATTAATACTGTATTGTACATGATATGCTTTATTAATATCTGTTGCATGGGATTGGGCTAATTGATGGAGGAAGTATTGAAAGTGGTCCATCCACGTACTGGCGGCTTTGCCTCAACTTACTGATATTTGAGCAGCGTTGCTGCAACTGTGGAGTGTAGGGCTGGGTGGGTTGAGATATTCCCCACATGGAGTGTAGGGCTGGTACGGGGCAGTGTAGCGGTTGGTGGGTTGAGTAGTCTCCCCAGTTGGGCTTGCATTCATTACTACTATGGTTACTTATGTTACTGAATTGGGCCTATGGGCCACACTGTTATGTTAAAAGAAGGGCTAAGGCCTTGCTATTGTGTTCTGAAAAGGGCTTTGGTCCACTGTGTACTGTTATCTGAATAGGGCTTAGGCCCAATGGGCTCGAGCTGATTTGGGCTTTGGATGGGTTTTTGTATACACTGAGTTTTTCCAAACTCACCCCTTCCTCTTCCATCCTTGCAGGTGAGCCCTAGTTGGTGGACTTGGAGCTGGGCGGGATTCAGAGTGGCCATGAAGATTGATTGCTGATTTTAAATAAGTTTAGCATTTAATTTGGATTATTTTTATTATGCTTAAAGTTGTAATAAGACCGCTCTTTTTAATTAATTTTATTTTGGGGATTATTAAACTTGTTAGCACTAGGGTTCGTTTTACAAAAACTACTTGTTTTTAAAAGATCACGATGATGCGCAAAGTTTCCGAAAAGTAAATGTTTTTTTCCAAGAAAATAAATATTTTAAGCAAACGTTTTTCAACCTTAATCATTTTCTAAGATGGACATAACCAAACGGTTTTCTCCAAATTATACAAGATGTTAGAGTGTGGCAATGGCGGTGTGCATGTCTAGGATTGGATCCGAAGGGAGCTTGGTACTTAAGCAGTCCGACGGACTCACCTCCTCTCCTTCCTGGTTTCCTACCTGGTGCACAGCTTCCATTCACTTTAACCTACTTTTAAAAGTGTCTTTCACAGCACCAACTAAGTTTTTCCAAACTAAGTAATACGGGATGTTTTGAACGCTTCGATGTGGCGCATCAGATCCGATCATAACGTCCAGGCCGGGTTTGGGGTGTTACATATGGACTAAATCAAATAGTTAGCCATATTTTGGTATCGAGGTAAGTTCGTGTGTAAATAATTCCATATTATGTTATTATGTATCTATTGCCTTGATATTGCATGAGAAGTATATTGTCTCTATGAATTTGGTTCTTGATGACTCGATGACGATCCAATAAAGGTTTGGTGCTTCGAAATCTCGGTTGAACATTAGGAATAGTTAGGATACGAATGTCACGACATTGGGTTAGGTGTGATCCCATGTAAGACCATGTCTGGGACATGGCATTGGTATCGATATGTGATCCCATGTAAGACCATATCTGGGATATGGCATTGGCATCAATATGTGATTTCGTGTAAGACCATGTCTAGGACATGGCATCGATATGAGACATAGTGTAAGACCATAGCCGGGCTATCGACATTGATATGTGATCCCATGTAAGAACATATCTGGGATATGGCATTGGCATATTACTATGTGTATGAGATTTTCCCTGGGTATCCTTTAGTATTCCAAATGGTTCAACGGGTAATTCAAAGATTATGTCAAACAACTGATGGGGTATGATCATATTAGAAGGGTACAAGTATGTACACAAAGCTCATAAATATTGAGATTATGAATCAGTGAGACTTCACTAGGAAGTGAATGAATAAATCATGATAATGAGTTTATTTGTACACTATGTAAATGACATGATTTAAGATGTATCTATGACACTTGATGACATGGTGACAAACCATATTATGTCATGTGTATAATAATGCATGATTAATATTGTTAATTATTTATATGCAAACTTACTAAGCTTTATGCTTACTCCCCTCTCTTTTCCATTTTCTTATAGTATCACCAAGCTAGCTCGGGGATCGAAGGACGTCAGAGATTCGATCACACTATCAATTGGACATTTAGGTATAGTTAGTCTTAACATTTTGAGTATGGCATCTATAGGGACTTGGTCTTTTTGCTATATGTCATATTAGTATAGTCAAATGTGTTGGCTTATAATGATTTGATGATTTATTTTGTATATGGCCATTAGATACGGTTCATATTGATTATTGGGTTGTAAACCTAATTATTTATGCATGCATGTGTCAAAGTCTTAACGATGATGGATGGTTTTATATGGCATACAAGTACGATGAATGAATGATGACAAATTGGTATGGCTATGATCATGGTTTAAATCTATGAATTGAAAGTAGATTAATAATGTTGATAGGATATGAAATTGGTGTGGAATGCCTTAAGTAAGCTTGTTAATTTGAGTATGTGAAATGGTGACATCACATGGGCTTGAATTTGTCTTGATTAAGAATAATTGATTGTCAAAATGTGACATGTTGTGTGCAATGAAATATGTCTATGTATGTGAGTTTCTAAGGGTGGCAAAGGGCTTGGAAAATAGCCCTATAGTTGTCCACACGGGTAGACACATGGGTATATGTCTAGGCCGTGTGTGACACACGGTCAGCCTTATGGGCGTGTGATCTGGCCGTGTGTCCCCTGTACCCTAATTAGGTTAAAAAAATGCCTAATAGTAAACACACCGGCAGAGACATAGCTCTGTGTCTCAGCTGTGTGAAGGACACGGCCTCAGGACATCGGCGTGTGCCCTGGTAGTGTGAAGTTTGCACCGAATTTTTGGAATTTAATTCAACACACGGCCTAAGCACACGGGTGTGTGACTTGGCTGAGTAACCCTATCTAGTTGATGTCAAAAACAGAGAGTTACATGGGCTAAGGACACGAGCGTGTGACCCTCCAAAACAAAAAATTTTTCTAAGTGTCATAAAAGTTTTGAACATTCTCAGTTTAGTCCCAAACCACACCCAATGTATGTTTTGGGTCTCGTGGGCCCGTATAAGGGATAATATGCTTGTGTATACTAATTTATTCTTATGATGAGATCGAGCATGCCGAGCACTTGAGAACGATTTTGCAAACTTTAAGAGACAAGCAGTTGTATGCTAAGTTTAGTAAAGTGAATTTTGGCTTAGAGATGTTGGATTTTTGGGCCACATTGTTTCGGGTGATGGTATTAGGGTTGACCCGAGTAAGATTTACGCTATTGTTGAATGGAAACCGCCGAGGAATGCGTCAAAGGTTAGAAGCTTTCTAGGCTTAGCTAGTTATTACATATGGTTTGTTAAAGGATTTTCCATGATTGCTACTCTGATGACGAGGTTGTTACAGAAAGATGTCAAGTTTGAATGGACGGAAAATTGCCAACATAGTTTCGAGAAACTAAAGTCATTGTTGACTGAGGCTCCAGTTTTAGTGCAACTTGAACTGGGAAAAGAATTTGTCGTTTATAGTGTGCATCCTTAAATGGATTGGGTTGTGTACTTATGCAAGAAGGCAAGGTGATAGCTTATGGCTTGAGGCAGCTGAACCTGCATGAGAAGAACTATCTGACACATGATTTAGAGCAAGCCGCCATTGTGTTTCATTGAAGATCTGGAGACACCATTTGTATGGCGAGAAATGTCGGGTATTCACTGACCATAAAAGTCTAAAGTACTTGATGAAGCAAAAAGATTTGAACCTACGACAATGGATATGGCTAGAGTTGATAAAAGGTTACGAGTTAGTGATTGACTACCACCCGGGAAAGGCGAATGTGGTCGCCGATGCTTTGAGTAGAAAGTCAATATTTTCTTTAAGGGCTATGAACACTCTGTTGGCTTTATCAGATGATGGTTCGATTCTAGCTGAGTTAAGAGCTAGATTGATGTTTCTCCAAGAGATTTATGAAGCTAAGAAAAATGACAGTGATTTACAAGACAAGAGAGTTTAGTGTGAGTCGGGTATTGAATCAGATTTTTGGATTGGTTCTAATGGTTGCTTGACATTTCGAGATATGATCTGTGTTCCTAAAGGTACCAAATTGATTTAGAAGATTTTGTGTGAGGCACATAGCAGTCGTTTGTTTGTCCATCAAAGCAGTACGAAGATGTATAATAACTTAAAGAAAATGTATTAGTGGTCGGGAATGAAAAGAGATATTTTCAAATTTGTATCAAGATGCCTGATTTGTCAGCAAGTAAAAGCTGAACACTAAGTACCTTCCAGTTTACTTCAGCCTGTGATGGTTCTCGAGTTGAAGTGGAACCGTATTACTATGGATTTTGTGACGAGTTTGCCTTTGACACCAAGAAAGGAAGTTGTTGTATAGGTTGTTGTAGATCGATTGACAAAGTCGCCTTATTTTATCCCGGTATGCACTAAATATTCACTTGATAAGTAAGTCGAGTTGTATATTTCTAAAATAGTGAGATTGCACGGAGTACCTTTGTCGATTATATCAGATAGAGATCCGAGGTTCACTTTGCGGTTTTGGAAAACGTTGCGAGAGGCTTTAGGTACAAAGTTGAATTTTAGTACTGCCTTCCATCCACAAACTCACGGTCAATCTAAAAGTGTAATTCAAATTCTTGAAGATATTTTACGTTGTTGTGCTCTTGAGTTTCAAGGTAGTTGGGAAAAGTATTTACCTTTGGTAGAATTTGCCTACAACAATAGTTTTCAGTTGAGCTCGAAAATGGTGCCTTATGAGGCATTGTATGGACGTAAGTGTTGAACACCTTTGTATCAGACCGAACTCAGAAAAAATCAGAATTCGGAGTTGATTTAGTCAGAAAAATCAAAGAAAAGGTAAAGGTAATTCGTGATTGTTTGAAAACTGCTTCAGATAGACAAAAATTCTATTCGAATTTAAAACGAAAAGAGGTTAAGTTTCAGGTCGATGATAAAGTATTACTGAAAGTACCTTCATGGAAAAAAGTTCTTAGATTTGGTCGGAAGGGCAAGTTGAGTCACGTTTTATTGGACCATATGAGATTACTGAAAGGATAAGGCTGGTAGCATATTGGTTGGCTTTCCCATCTAAATTGGAAAGAATTCATGATGTATTCCATGTGTCTATGTTGCGTCAATACTAATCAAACCGTTCACATGTGATTACACCAACAGAAGTTGAGATTCAACTGGATATGACTTATGGCGAAGAGTTGGTTAAGATTTTGTCTCAGGAAGTCAAAGAATTGAGAAACAAAAGTATTTCCCTTGTGAAAGTATTATGGAAAAGACATGGGGTTGAAGAGGCTACATGGGAGCCCGAGGAGGCCATGAGAAAACAGTATCCAAACCTTTTCACTGGTAGGATTTTCGGGAACGAAAATCCCTAAGGGGGGAGAGTTGTAACATCCCGATTTGGGGTCTAGTCAGAATAGTGGTTTCAAGACCACAAATTCGAAGTACAAATATTTGTTTTATGATTGTTTTGAGGTTTTTTGTAACACCCCTCACCCATATCCAACTCTCAGACAGGGTTCGAGGCGTTACCAGACTTAAACATTCACAAACATACAAAACTGGGTTACCAAATTTTGCCCAAAATTAAAACTTTTCAAACACATGCATATTGTCCCTTATACAAGCCTTCGAAACCTATAACATACATCGGGGTGGTTCAGGACTAAACCGAGAACTTTCAACAGTCTTTGGGCAACTTAACAATTTTCTAGCTTTGGAGAGTCACACGCCCGCGTGAGTTGGGCCGTATGGTCGCACACGTCCGTGTGGCTTAGGAGATGCCTATGTCCTCAGCTCGTGTAACTCTATATTTATGACGTCAGCAACCATTTAAGGGCACACGGCCAAGGCACACACCTGTGGCCAGAGGCCGTTTCCTCCACACGGCTGAGACACATGGCCATGTCTCTACCCATGTGGTCAAGACTTAGGCTAATTTCCAAGCCTTTTTGTCATCTTTACATACACACACATACACGATTTCAATGGCATTCATCATGTACATATGCCATATACTTCTCACACATAGTGAACAAGCACAATCACATAACCACATCACAAGACATTAACACATATCATGGATAATTAGGCTTACAAGCCAAAATCATTATAAGCCATATCTCATGGCAATAAACAAGAAATCAGTATAAACCAATACCTTTGGCTAATCACAGCAATAGTCATCATAGAAAAACTAAGTCCCTATACATGCAACTCATTCGAAAACATTTAACATACACATATCAATACTCCACGGATAATGGCTCGATAGTGGGATGCTGCCTCTGACGATCTCCAATCCCAAGCTGACCTGAAAAAACTAAAAGAAATGGAAAGGAGGGAGTAAGCTTTACGCTTTGTAAGCTCGCATGAAAATAATAAGCAATGCGATAACATGCTATTTTCATTTTTTTTTCTATTTATTCAAATTCTAGCTAAGTTGTTTTCCTAAGTCACAGTCATTAAATTATTTATATCTGAAGCTACGGAAAACCAAATTAAGATCTATTAATTTTCCCAGAAGATATACTCATATCTCATTTTATCATAAAATTTTCAGAATTTTTGATCTAGCCCATAAGTATAGTTTATTATTCAAAATCTCCCTTATTTTTCTGTTTGATAGCTTTGACCTTTCTTAACTAAAATTTATTTATCTCATAGTATGAGACTCAGTTAATGTTCTTGTCTCTTTATCCCGAAAGTAGACTCATTTAGGATTTCATTCATCTGATTCCTAACTCATAATTATTTGTCTACAATTTCTAGTGATTTTCCAAAGTCAAAACAAGGGATTCCAAACTCATTCTGACTCTGTCTCACGAGAATTCAAAAATCTCATAATATTAAATTATTTTTCTTGTATCGTTTCTTCTATATGAAACTAGACTCAATAATCTTTCATTTAATATTTAATTTAGTCTCTAACTCAATTTTCATTATTTTTGGTGGATTTTCAAATTTAGGACTAATGCTAATGTCCTATTCTATTTTGGTACAAGATAATGTTCACCATCATAAGATCATTTCCAACTAATCATGAACTTACCATTTCATGGATCCCTTACTCATTTTTCACAATAGGGCTCAATATAAAATTCATTATTTCTCATGGGCATACTTAGTCATACATCCCAAGTATAGGATAATTCCCTATCACATGCACTCAACCATCAAATTAGTCTCATGACAAAACATCATATTATTAATCTTAGTTGAGCTCAATAATTCAAGAATTTCCATTCTCATTTCTTGTTTTGATCCTATTGAATTTGTCGAGAATCTCGATGGATAGCCATTTACCGTCAAATCATACAAGTGATCATTTTCAAGCATGCACTCCCGCGAACCTCACATCTTATGGCAGGATTACCAGTCCAGGCTAAATCCCCCGAAATATAAACTCATAGAGTGATGTCGGGATTACCAGTCTAGGCTAAATCCCTTGTGACGACAAACACCCGTAATGAGCTCGGATCTAAATTACCAGTCCAGGGTAAATTCAGACCCTAATCCGAATTACCCGTCCTGGCTACATCTGTGTACACATATTCTTTGGGAGGCTAGATCACTTTAGGAACACCCGTCCGGGCAAGATCCTTTTTATTCCGAGATCGACGGATTACCCGTCCGGGCTAAATCCTTTTCTGCAACACATGCAGGACCTCGTATCAATTAAGAATGGCACATCCATCAGATATATCTTATTCATTCAACCGAGAAATTTATCATTTTTTCATATTTATTACTAACACATTTCATGGATTTCCATGCCATGATTATATACAACCATCACACATTCATAAAACATGCATTTAGGCATATTAGAGGTTTACTTTAAGTTATTCAAACTTACTAGTTGAAATCTCTTCAGGTAAAACCGTGTGGCAATTCATACAACCCATGTAATAGTAATTAACATTCAATTCATGTAACAATAGTTTTCCATTTAATTTCACATGACACAATAAGCATTACATTTTCCATATCATACACACCATTCATCAAATCTCTTAAACATATTTAATCATACAATTTATGCCATATCAATAGAGAATTACAATTCATGCATGGTATTGCAATACTATTAACACACGAACTTACCTCGATCTAGAAACGACAATTTACCTTTTTAGTCCATAACCTTGTATTTTCTCGATTTAAGCCCGTATCTCGATTTCCTTGATAAATGAGCTTGGAAAGCTTGAAAACCCTATCCATGGTGTTTTTCATGAGACATTCGGCCATGAGGAAGAAGATGAGCAAATTTGGCTTATTTTGGCATTTTTAATTCATTTAATTACCAATTTACTAAAATTCCCTTAATGAAAAACTTTTGAAAACCTATCATACCATGTCCATTTTTGTCCACAAACTTCAAAATGGTCTAATTACCATTTAAGGACCTTTAATTTAAAAACTCATAACAATTAGACACTTCTAATATGTAGAACTCAACTTTTTCACCTTTTACAATTTAGTCCTTTTGACCAAATTAAGTGCCCAAACGTCGAAATTTTTGAACGAAATTTTCATGAAATCATTTCGTGAAATCGTAGACCATAAAAATATAATAAAAATGAAATATTTTTCACTAAATTTATGGTCCTGAAACCACTATTCTTACTAGGCCCAAAATCAGGATGTTACATTTCTCCCCCCTTTAGGGATTTTCGTCCCCGAAAATCTTACCAGGAAAGTGGTTTTGGTTTTTCACTTGGATTCTTCAATCCTATAATCGATGTCTACGAACTTTCACTTAACCTGAGCTTTCACTGCCTATCTCTTTAAATTCCACATACAAAAATCGTAAGTGGTATTCGCTTTACAATACTTTTATCGAAACTTAATCTGTATCAGAAAGCTCATGTATTCAAAAGCCTAATCCATACCATCATGTTACATATACATTTGCACCCAAATATTTTTGGATTCAAATAGCGAAACTAGTCAGTTCATCTCGGCCTCATACCCTTTATAATTCCACACAGTCCAATTCAACTCTTAGTTACATTTCATTTCAAAGCCTCCTCTGGCTTTCCCAAGAAATCATGCTATGAATCCCAGATCTCAATCCAATTAGTAGATATTAAAATTCCATGATATCCAACATTCATAAAGACACGAAATCCTATGAATCTGGTGAGTAGACATTTGGGTATACCAGCATAATTTACACATATCATAACGTTTAACAACACTACTTATTACTTTCCTCTTTCAAGGACAGGAATGATCCAGATAAGAAAATCCATATTAACCTTTTCTATTTCCATTCTAATTCCCAAACGGCAAAAATAATTCTGATGATTCTTGTTATACATCTTTAAACTTTCAACATTTCAAGAATTTGTACTAAAAGATGAACAATGATTGTTTCAGCATTTTTTAAATACCCAGATTATCTTCACATTATCAATATCGGATATTCTTATCGCATGTGATTCTTCCAGGAAACATACATTTCTTAATTAGACTATTCATCTTTTTACCCGTGAAGAAATAAAATCTTATTATCAAGCATGAACATTTCATTAGATTCTAAACATATATTCCATACAAATTGAACAATCAAGTCGACCTTATTCATCCGTAATTGATATTTCAAGAAATTCACTCTTCTAGTCAACAGAACGATTCAACATGCATCATTCTAAATTCACTCATCATGCCAATCAAATACCATAACATATGCATTAGCATAAGTAATACTAATACCTCAACTGAGTACATTAACTCTGATTAACTTACTTGAGAAAGGAAATCCACCATACATATTGGGACTTAAAATTTCACCACATTATCAGGATCAATTCAGAGGTATAGTCATATTTTTTCTTTATATACATCAATCACAAGCTGGAGGTCATGCTCTAAATGCAAGCCATGATCAACAAGTTACAAGATAAAATATCCAGAAAACCCAAGATAGAGAAATCTGAAATGGAGAAGCCCAGAATAAAGAAATCCATGATAAGGAAATCCAATTTACATCACTGCATCTGAAGACCGAGAACCAGACTCATAAAAATATGAAAGACCCCAATATTTTTTTTCAAAGAAAACAAATCCAAAATAACATCATTCCAAACCACTGACAACAAATACGACCAGAACTATATGCTTCTCATATATATATAAAATCAATCAGAGCAATGATCGGTAGAAATAGAATCATGGCACCATACACAATTTCTCATCGATTCCTAACAGGCAGAATATAACAAAATACCAGAGAAAAACAGAACCATGCAGATTATAATCCAATCAGACTAATAACACATTCATCTAACGTTAAGATTAGGGAACATTTTCATATTTCAAACATTATTCCTTTAACTATTTCTGCTGTCCCAAATTCCATAATATTCTTTTTACTAAGAAAACTAGTTCATGGGGGAATTTCAATCAATACATTTCTCGACATTATACCAGGATAGATCGTTTTACCAAAATTAACCTTTTTCGTTAACTACGATGTTAAGAAAGTTAAACAATCTTTCGGTCAATCCGACATCTTTCTAGCTCATGTCTGTACTTATCAACCCATTCTCAATCTCTAATCATGCTTATAACCATTCCATCATTGAACTCTTTGGTTTCTCACCTGGAAACTCATTCAACATAAATCTCAAGAATTTCCATTATAAAACACCACTTTGGCAAGGGGAGGGGGTCGTAGGGCCTCTGACTCAACTCTTATATACATATACATGTAACACAGTTTTCATCATAGAAATCATATCTCAATCATGTCATTCATTTCGAGTAACTAACATTCATATTGATTTAATGCCCATTTTCCAGTTATCTCATTTAGTCAAGTATAATTATGCATGCATTTCGTGTTTTCTAGATAACTTTACTTATCTATTCATTTAATCATATAAGTCATGCACATGATATCATACATGGGCCAACAAACACAGATAAGTTTATCACAATCCATACTTTTACCTCGTACACTATCATTTAGACATATTGTTACAATCATATGAATCAGTCCAAGCAATTTAACACATTTACTTAAGCTATACGAGCTTATCAATCATGATTTTTCATATAAGCGTACGTGAATGTTCATTCCATCTATATCTTTGGTAAGTTATCTAAACACATGCATTCACTCAAGAAAATCGACCGTTTACATCATAGAATTATCTATTCATCATAGATAAGCTCATTTCACCATGTGCACATTTCATGAATCCAAATTCGTACCTTTCCAAGTTTCAGTTCATCATGACTATACTTTACTCGAATATTTTAGCATCACATTCAACAAGGTCAGTGTATCTCGGTTGGAGAGTACATTTGTCTAAATAAAGTTGCACGTTGGGAGATACCACACTATCACGGATCGGTGGCATTTATAGCTAGACTCTAATACATATGCTAGGTCAGTCTGAGAACTGACTAAACCATAGCTCTGATACCACTAAATATAACACCCCTCACCCGTATCTACCTCTAGGACAAGGTTCGAGGCGTTACTAGACTTAAACATTCACAAACATAAAAAACTGGGTTACCAAATTTCACCCAAAATTAAAAATTTTCAAACACATGCATATTGTCCCTTATAGAGGCCTTCGAAACCTATAAGATACATCGGGGTGGCTCAGGACTAAACCGAGAACGTTCGAAAGTCTTGGGGCAACTTAATAATTTTATAACTTTGGAGAGTCACATGCCCGTATGACTTGGGACACACCCTTGTCCTCAGATCGTGTAACTCTTTATTTATGATGCCAGCAACCGTTTAAGGGCACACGGCCAAGGCACACATGGCCAAGGCACACACCCGTGGCCAAAGGTCGTGTCCTCTACACAGTTGAGACACACGACCATGTCTCTACCCGTGTGGTCCAGACTTAGGCTAATTTCCAAGCCTTTTTGTCATCCTTACATACACACACATACACAATTTCAATGGCATTTATCATGTACATATGCCATACACTTCTCATACATAGTGAACAAGCACAATCACATAACCATATCACAAGACATTAACATATATCATGGATAAATAGGCTTACAGGCCAAAATCATTATAAGCCATATCTCATGGCAATAAACAAGAAATCAATATAAACCAATACCTTTGGCTAATCACAACAATAGTCATCATAGAAAAACTAAGTCCCTATACATGCCACTCATTTGAAAACATTTAACATACACATATCAATACTCCACGGATAATGGCTCGATAGTGTGATGCTGCCTTTGATGATCTCCAAACCCAAGCTGACCTGACAAAACTAAAAGAAATGGAAAGGAGGGAGTAAGCTTTACGCTTAGTAAGCTCGCATTAAAATAATAAGCAATGCGATAACATGCTATCTTCATTTTTTTTTCTATTTATTCAAATTCTAGCTAAGTTGTTTTCTTAAGTCACAATCATTAAATTATTTATATCCGGAGCTCCAGAACTCCAACTTAAGATCCATTAATTTTCCCAAAAACTAGACTCATATCTCTTCTTATCATAAAATTTTCAAAATTTTTGGTTTAGCCAATAAATACAGTTTATTATTCAAAGTCTCCTCTATTTTGCTATTTGATAGCTTTGACCTTTCTGCACTAAATTTATTTATCTCATAATATGAGACTTGGATAATGTTCTTGTCTCTTTATCCTGAAAGTAGACTCATTGAGGATTTCATTCATATGATTCCTAACTCATAATTATTTTTTTACAATATCTAATGATTTTCCAAATTCATAACAGGGGATTCCGAACTCATTCTGACTCAGTCTCACGAGAATTCGAATATCTCATAGTATCGTTTCTTTTATATGAAACTAGACTCAATAATATTTCATTTCATATTTAATTTAGTCTCTAACTCAATTTACACTATTTTTGGTGGATTTTCAAAGTAGGACTAATGTTGCTGTCCTATTCTGTTTTGGTACAACATAATGTTCACTATCATAAGACCATTTCCAATGAATCATGAACTTACCATTTCATGGATCCCTTACTCATTTTCACAATAGAGCTGAATATAAAAGTCATTATTTCTCATGGGCATACTTAGTCATACATCCCAAGTATAGGATAATTCCCTATCACATGCACTCAACCATCAAATTAGTCTCATGACAAAACATCATAGTATTAATCTTAGTTGAGCTCAATAATTCAAGAATTTCCATTCTCATTTCACGTTTTGATCCTGTTGAATTTCTCGAGAATCTCGATGGATAGCCATTTACCGTCAAATCATACAAGTGATCATTTTTAAGCACGCACTCCCGCGAACCTCACAGCTTACGACGGGATTACCAGTCCAAGCTAAATCCCCCAAAATATAAACTCACAGAGTGATGTCGGGATTACTAGTCTAGGCTAAATCCCTTATAACGAAAAACACCCGCAATGAGCTCGGATCTGAATTACCAGTCCAGGCCAAATTCAATCCCTAATCTGGATTACCCGTCCGGGCTAAATCTGTGTACACATATTCTTCGGGAGGCTAGATCACTTTAGGAACACCCGTCTAGGCTAGATCCTTTTTATTTTGAGATCAACAGATTACCCGTCAGGGCGAAATCCTTTTTTGCAACACATACAGGATCTCGTATCAATTAAGAATGGCGCATCCATCAGATATGTCTTATTCATCCAACCGAGACATTTATCATTTTGTCATATTTATTACTAACACATTTCATGGATTTTCATGCCATGATTATATACAACCATCACACATTCATAAAACATGCATTTAGGCATATTAGAGGTTTACTTTAAGTTATTCAAACTTACTAGTCAAAATCTTGTCAGGTAAAACCGTGTAGCAATTCATACAACCCATGTAATAGAAATTTAACATTCAATTCATGAAACAATAATTTGCCATCACATGACACAACAAGCATTACATTTTCCATATCATACACACCATTCATCAACTTCTCTTAAACATATCAAATCATACAATTTATGCCATATCAATAGAGAATTACAATTCATTCATAGTATTGCATTATTATTAACACATGAACTTACCTCGATCCAGAAATGACAATTTACCTTTTTAGTCCATAAGATTGTATTTTTCCGATTTAAGCCCGAATCTCAATTTCCTTGATAAATGAGTTTGGAAAGCTTGAAAACCCTAGCCATGGTGTTTTTCATGAGACATTCGGCCATGAGGAAGAAGATGAGCAAATTTTGCTTATTTTGGAAATTTTAATTCATTTAATTACCAATTTACTAAAATGCCCTTAATGAAAAACTTTTAAAAACCTATCACACCATGTCCATTTTTGTTTACAAACTTCAAAATGGTCTAATTACCATTTAAGGACCTTTAATTTAAAAACTCATAATAATTAGACACTTCTAATATGTAGAACTCAACTTTTACACTTTTTACAATTTAATCCTTTTGACCAAATTGAGTGCCCAAACGTCGAAATTTTTGAACGAAATTTTCACGAAATCATTCCGTGAAATCGTAGACCATAAAAATATAATAAAAATGAAATTTTCCTCATCAAATTTGTGGTCCCAAAACCACTATTCCAACTAGGCCCAAAATCAGGATGTTACATCTGTGATATGATTGCATGCTTGTGTGAAAATTTCATGAAGAAATTTTATTGATAAAGTATCCAATTTGACATTTAGGACTAAATTGAAAAAAATTGCAAACTATGAGTACTAGAAGCTTTAAGCATGAAATATCTATGGATTATTAATTAGAGGTCCTTAAATAGCAATTTGTCCAATTTCTATTTTTATGGACAAAAATGGGCATGAATAGGAAAAAATTGAAAGGAAGGCCTTAAGGGCATTTTTTTTCATTTGGTTAATAAAAGAATAAAAAGGGAAAAATGAAGCAAAAATATTGTCCATATTCTCCTAACTTACCTGGAAATCTCAAGGAGCCATAGCTAGGGTTTTGTTCAACTTTCAAGCTTGATTGTAAGTCAATCCTAGCCCTATTTTTAATGTTCTTTACATTGTTGAAGTTGTCATCAACCGATCTAGCTATTTCTACCATTATTTTGAGCTAGGGTTCATATTCAAAAACTTACCCATGTGTGACATGAATGTATTTTGATGCTTAATGGAAGCATATGAATGTTTGATGTGTGATAAACATCTTTTACTAAGTGATTTCTAGTGGAAATGGCTAAAAAGGACCTTTTTATAAAAGTTGTAAAATAGGTGGTAAAAATCTGATTTGAAAGAAAATGCGGGCTGTTAGTGTGTATGGCCATTTAAGTTGGCTTGAATTATATGTTTGATAAGTGTATATGTGATGTATATAATGCATTATACGCTGGCTTGTTTTGGTATGTTTGCCATAGTTGTTGATGTAGTTAAATGGTTGTTCATTTGGTTAATTATAGTTGATGTATTAATGCTTGGAAAATTGGCATATTGTGGTTTGATTTTGAGATGATGATATGGTGCAATTTGTGTCATGATATAGATGGTAATTTGATGAGGAAATGCATTTAGAACTTATGTATGTCTTGATGATTTTGGCATATTGATTTGGTATGTTTTTGAATATAGAATTGAGTAGTTGAAATGGATGAGGATAGATGGCATGATAGGTGTATGAATTGGCATGTTTTGGCTGCCTATATATGTATTGATATGGTACTATTTTGGTTACTATGTGTGTATGAGATAAGGGTGGCAAATTGGCTTGTCAAATGGCCTATTTTTTTTGTCCACATGGCCAGAGACACAGGCGTGTGTCTAATCCATGTGTGACACACGGTCATGTTACACGGCCATGTGTCCCCTAAGGTTACCCTTCTAATTAAAGTCAGGATACCCTACAGGTTTGGCGAGGCCTAGACACACAGGCATGTCTACTGGTCGTGTGTGGCACACGAGCATGTGGCCAAGTCAGTAACCCCCTCTAGATTTCACACGGCCTGGCACATGGGCGTGTCCTTGGCCGTGTGGTAAAATTTAGTATGTATGCCTTGTTTTCACACGGCCAGTGACACGGGTGTGTCTGGTGACCGTGTGAGGCACATGGCCTGTTTACACGGGCGTGTGACCTTTTAATGTTGAAAAGTTTTCTAGGTTTCTCAAAGTTTGCAAATGTTATCGGTTTAGTCCTGAACCACTTCTAAGTATGTTTTAAGGTCTCATAAAGCCTTATAAGGAACAATGTGAAAGATTTGAATGGGTTTTATATATGAATGCATAAATGTATATGTTATGTATGTGAACGATGCGCATTGATCTACAATGCCTTGTAACTCTACTCTAGTGACGGATATGGGTTAGGGGTGTTACATACTTAATACATTTAGTTGCATTTTAGGACATTTCATTTATATTTTTATCATTATATTAGGAGCTTAGGCTTTATTTAAATGTTAGGTACTTTTAATTGCATATGGAAGGATTGTGTTTGGTGGTTTGGTAGGTGAAGGATGTAGAGAAAAAAATAAAGGAGTGAAGGTTTGTAGGGCCAAAAGGTTGGACAGTTTGCCAACATGAATTCTATGGCAATTTCAGGAATATGATCGAGTCAACACTCAACTCATACCAGTTTCACCCCAACTATACTTGTACCAGAAAAATATACCTATAAAAGAGGAGTAGATATCGTGGGCTGTTGGAGTTACCCTAGAAAGAAAAGCTTATAAAAAGCCAATGGAAGAAGCCCTAAACGGTGTGAAGATCTAGAGGCAACAATAGAGGGTAGATGTTGAGTAGAAAAGAAATGAGGAAACCGAAGGCAGTCCCTCTCAACCACCACAAGACACTATGCTGCTGGATTGTGGATTGACTTGGTAACAACCATCTTTCTAAGTTCTTCCATTATTTCTTAATCTATTCTCATGTGAATTGATTTGATTGAAACAATGTTGGGTGTTATTTTGAACTTGAATTTTAATTATCGACCCATGATCTAAATCTTATAGGGCTGGGATTACATGATGAAACTTTTATTTTCGTTAATGATTCAAGCATATATTTAATTTAATCTACTATTTCATTCAATTGTTTTTTTCCCAATTGTATGCGTAAATTCTCTAGACATAGATGAGTGTGTAGTATGCTCATAAACTAAATCTAATTCTAAAAAGGTTAGATTAGTTGGACTGGATTGAATGATACAAGTGGGTATTCAACTGAATGCTTGTAGTAGACTCTAGACATAGAGCAGCGTTTGTATAGAATGAAAACAAACAGTGCAGGGTACCATGCTAAGGCTTATAGAAATAGGCTCAATAACTTGAAATCTAGCTATCGAAAGAAGCAGGTCACTTTAGGCCTCTTATGAGCATTAGATTGAGTATGATTTTGCTAAGGCACTACTGAAAGTAAAGCTAGATTGTTAGTAATCCCAACCTTCCAAGTCAACATCGTAGACCCTTAATTCTTTATCATAATATATTTGCCATAGCATTATTAGTTATTTATTTATTCTTTCCTAGATTATTTATGTAATTATTCTCGTAATTGCCATTGCATTTTTACTCTTCTTTTGGTTTAGCATTTTTCAGTATTAGTTAATATACATTTTGCATACATCCTGTAACAACCCGTTTTTAGTCAAATTAGAATAGTGGTTTCGAAACCACAAATCTGAAGTCAAAGTATTTATTTTATTATTATTTTTAGGTTTACAGCATGATAATATATTTGTGTGAAAAATTCGTTAAAAAGTTTTATCATTTGAATGATCAATTTGATAAAAAGGACTAAATCACGTAAAGTGAAAAATTAAAGTTCTATTAGATAAAAGTATCCAATAGTATGAAATTAAATAGAAGAGGTCCTTATGTTGTAATTAGACCATTAGTAAAGTCGGTGGACATTTATGTACATAGTTTATATGAATTTTAAATGTTTAATTAAAGGTTAAATTAGTAAATTATAAAATAAATTAAGTTAAAATAATAAAAACATGGTGTCATCTTAACCATTAAGCTTTCACCACTGAAACTAGGGCTAAGAAAACACCATTATTGTGTTCGTCATTCGGTCAAGCTTGTATAGCTAATTAAGGCACGATTTTTGTCTCATTTTTAATGATTTCTATGTTTTTGAGATCGTTGCAGCTAGGTCTAGCTAGCCCAAGGAATATTTTGCAAAACTGTTAAAGATTTTGAATGTTTCCATTAATAAATAAGCATGTGTTTTTGAAGTTTCTTCATAGATTACGAATGCTTGTCGATAAATATACAAGTTTTATTAAGTGATTCTTAGTGAAAATGCAAATTAGGGGTTAAATTGTGAAATGTGTAAACATAGTGGTTAAAATGTGAAATAAGTGAGAAAGATGGGCTGCTAGGGACTTATATGTAATTCGGCTAGCATGGGTTAGTATTGAATTGCATTAATTTGTGTTTTAAAGAAATAAAGACTAAATTGTAAAAGATGTGAAATACTAAGGGTAATTGTGTAAAAATGCCTTAAAGTGAATTTTGGACTAAATTGAATAGAGAGATGATTAAATAAGTTATTTTTGATTGAATTTAGATCAAGAAAGGTGAAATACGGATTAGATCGTGGGAAGAACAAAGTAACGGAATAGTTTACTCGTTTCACCATTTTAGCATCCGAGGTAAGTTTATATGTGATAAATTTCATTATAAATGTATTTTAAATGCTTTGATATTGCATAAACTGTAATTACGAGACTACGGATATGTTTGACAATGATTCGATAATGATTCGGCATTCAAAATCCCGGTTGAACCTTAGGAATAGATTTGGATACTAGTAACATGTCATTAGGGAATTGTGGTGATTATGTGATTCGGGTGTTGGTCCTGTACGTCCTACCAGTGGCTGAGTATACCGGCATGTGCTTCGGATACTTGATAGCTTGTGTGAGCAATACTCTATAGCTACGTCTTGACCCACAGCTTGTATGAGCAGGCCTGTTGATATCTCTAGTGTGAGCAGTTTAAGTGATATGAGATTAAGATAGCTTCGACTATATATGTGGCACTTTGGGTGCGATTTTCCCATGTATCCAATAGTATTCTGAATGGTTCAACGGGTAAATAAAAGATGTGATTGTGTATGAGATTGACAGAATATGGTACAGGTATGTACATGAACCGTATAAGCTTAAATCGAAGAAGTTATGAAGTTCATACATAAGATTATGATAGAAAATGTGAATGGTTTGTTAGTTAAATGAATTACATGATGATTTGTTCAAGTTGATGATTTGCATATTCATGTTGAGATTTAGTTTATTTCATACGAGCTTACTAAGCAATATAGCTTACTTTTTTTAAATTTTCCATGTTTTATAGTGATTTTAAAGCTAGCTCAGACTCGGGGATCGTCGGAGACATCGTCACACTAGCCAATTATCAATTTGGTACTTTTGAGCTTATGTTTTGAGTATATGGCATGTATAGGAACTTTGGTCATTTTGATATGTTTTTTGGTGGTGAATTTTGCCATTTAAGTGATCTTGTGAATTGCTATGTTTTGGTTTGTATATATAGCTATGAGAGTTGGCTTGATTTGGTTATGTATATATATGTTCATATAAAGATGTACTGTGAGTTCATGAATGGATTTATGGTAGTTGTGAATAATGAAGATTGTGGAGGAGAAATGGTTGATATTAGAGTATTTATATGCTGGTGATTTTGATGTATAATGATGCATGATTGGAAATGTATAAATAGTTGAGTTATACATGTGAATTTGGGACAAATGGTATGAAATGTTTTCTTATTAGTGTGTATTGAGAAAGGTCGTATAGATTGTGCATGAATTAAGCTTGAATTGGTCTGTTAAAATGTCATGTTATGCTATGTTTTGGTTCCAATTGGGTTGATGTAGGTGTTCATAAGATAGGGTGGCAATATGACTTGGTAAATAGCCTATTTTTGCCCATATTGGCAGAGACATGGATGTGTGTCTCAGCCGTGTGAGATACATGGTCATGTACATGACCATGTGTCCCCTGGTGTTGAAATTAAACTCAAGTCAGCATGCTCCACACGTCCTCACACACGGGCGTGTTACTTAGCCGTATGGCATAAGTTAGTATACCCTATAGGTTTGGCACAGCCTAGCACACGGCCTAGTACATAGGCTTGTATGGAAATATTTAGGGCACACAGACTAGCAACACGGGCGTATGTGTTGGCCATGTGACCCAAGTCGGAGAGGTACATGGGGTTGGACATGGGCTGGGACCTGGCCATGTGCTCCCATTTCGAATGTTAACACGGCCTATGACATGGGCGTGTCTGTTAGCCATGTGAGAGACACGGCTAGGCAACATGGGTGTGTGTCCCTTATTTTGAGAAAAATTTTCTATGTGTTTTAAAAGTTTCCAAAGTTATCGGTTTAGTCCTGAACCTCCCTCAATGCATGTTTAAAGCCTCATAAGCTCGTATTAGGGACAAAATGTTTGGTTGTGAATGGAATGTATATTATTTGATTAAACGTATGTTTAAAATGTGGTATAAGTCCGATAATGCTCCATAACCCAACTCTAATGTTCAATATGGGCGAGGGGTGTTACATTTATTGGTATCAGAGCTACAGTTAGTCGATTCTTAGACTAACGTAACATGTGTGAGCGTCTAGCTATACATGCCATATATAACCTGTGATAGTGTGATGACTCCTGACAATTTTAAACTATGTTTTCATATAGTAAATGGATCCCGATTGAGTTGTAGCTGATGATGTTGAGGTCTAACTCAATGGGCAGCACCGTCTAAATCTAGAAACGTATCGAGTAGTCATAAAGGAGAGGCTAAAGAAGCCTTTTTCCAAATGATGAACGAATGGTTCACGTAGTTTGTCTGGATAAATCCGGCTACTCAACAACCTCCACCTCTACCTAATCCTCAACCTATTCCCGTAGCTCCTCAAGTTGTGGAACTTCAACGACTGAATAAGCCTCCAGTTGATAAGATCCAAAAACATGGGGCTAAAGAGTTTAAAGCTACCATTGATGATGATCCCGAACGAGCTAAATTTTGGCTTGAAAACACTATTCGGGTATTGAATGAACGATGTACTCCATCAAGTGTTTAAAATGTGCCATATCGTTATTGAGGGACACTACGTACCATGGTGGAATACTCTAGTATCTGTGGTACCGAGAGAAAGAGTGACTTGGGAATTCTTTCAGACTGAGTTCTAGAAGAAATATATAAGTTAGAGATTTCTCGATCAAAACTGTAAAGAGTTCCTAGAATTGAAACAGGGCCGAATAACTGTGACTGAGTACGAAAGAGAATTTGTACGGTTGAGCAAGTATGCTCGAGGGTATGTTTCCACTGAAGAAATCATGTGCAAGCGATTCATTGATTGGTTGAAAGAGGACATTAAACTTCTAGTCAGAATTCTAAAATTAAAAGAATTTGTTGTCCTGGTTGATAGAGCTTGTAGAGCCGAGGAGCTTGTTAAAGAAAAGAGAAAAGCAGATTCAGAGGCTAGAGATTCAAGAAAAAGACTGATGAATAAACCATATCAGTATTCATCAAAGAAATTCATAGATTCGTTCACTCGTCCAAATGTTTCAATCAGGCATTCGAGTAGAGATCGTGGAAAACAAAACTCAAGTTCTAAAGCTCAAGCTACGTCAGTATCAGGTGTTGGTATGTGAAATTATAGACCTGAATGTCAGCAATGTGGAAGACGTCATCCTGGTGAATGTAGAATGAATAGTCGGGCCTATTTTAAATGTAGTTTTTAAGATCATTTCATACGTGATTGCCCAGTGTTAGATGAGAAAGATAAGATTCAGAATGCAAGACCAAGTAACACAGTTAATAGAGGAAGGCCACCGAGAACTGTAGGAAATGTGACCAGTAGTAGAGGCGCGTCAAAAGATTCAGCTATGGGATCCAAGGTTAGAGCACCTGTTAGAGCTTATGCTATCTACGCTCGCAAAGACGTGTCAACACCAAATGTTATTACCGGTACATTCTCTCTTTACGACACTAATGTGATTGCATTGATTGATCCTGGATCAACTCATTCGTATATCTATATGAATTTAGTTTTTAATAAGAATTTGCTTGTTGAGTCTACTGAGTTTGTGATTAAAATATCGAACCCCTTAGGAAAATATGTTCTCGTTGATAAAGTTTGCAAGAACTGCCCTTTAATGACTCGGGGTTACTATTTCTAGCGGATTTGATGATTTTGCCATTTAATGAGTTTGATATAATCTTGGGTATGGATTGGTTAACTATGCATGATACAATTGTAAATTGTAGACGAAAGACTATTGAGTTGAAATTTCAAGATGGTGAAATTCTTCAAGTTGAATAAGATGAGTCGAGTGAATTACCGGTTGTAATTTCGTCTGCGTCAGCTCAGAGATATGTAAGGAAATGTTGTAAAGCTTATCTTGCTTATGTTTTAGATACAAAACTGTCTGAATCAAAAATTGAATTAGTGCCAGTTGTCTGTGAGTTTTTGAATGTATTTCTAGAAGAATTATTGGGATTACCACCTACCAGAGAGGTTGAATTTGCTATTGAGTTATTACCTGGAGCTCCACCAATGTCTATAGCTCCATGCAGAATAGCTCCGACAGAATTGAAAGACTTGTAATCTCAGTTGCAAGAGATAACAGATAGAGGTTTTGTACAACCCAGTTTTTGCCCTGGGGTGCACCAGTATTGTTCATAAAGAAAAAACACGGGTCAATAAGAATGTGTATTGACTATCGACTGTAGCAGCCTGATTTTGGCCTAGTCAGAACAGTGGTTTTAGGACCACAAATATGACACAGGAAAATTTATTTTTATTATATTTTTATGGTCTACGATTTTATGTAATTTTTTTGTGAAAATTTTGTTCAAAAATTTTGACGTTTGGGCACTCAATTTAGTCAAAAGGACTAAATTGTAAAAAGTGAAAAACTTGAGTTCTAAAAGCTAGAGATTTCCAATTATTATGAAATTTTAAATTGGAGGTCCTTAAATGGTAATTAGACCATTGATTAATTTGTTGGACAAAATGAACATGAAATAGGTGAAATAGAATATTTTTAAGTTAGGGGCATTTTGGTCATTTAGTAATTAAACGATTAAATAAACAAAATAAAAGCCAATTTTGCTCATCTTCAACCCCTTGGCCGAAATTTTGTAGACCACCATGGCTATGGTTTTGTTCAAGCTTTCCAAGCTCTACAGTATGTCCGTTCTAGCCCCATTTTTAATGTTTTAATGATTTTTACGTTTTTAAAATCCTCGTAACAAGATCTACCTATTTCTACCACTAATTTGAAGAGATGTCAAAGTTTAAATTTTTACCCATGTTGAATATTTGAGTATTTTGATGTTTGATGGTAGAAATTGCATGTTAGTTGTTTGTTAAACGACTTTTGTTAAGTGATTTTCAGCAAAAATGTCTAAAAGGACTAATTTATAAAAGTTATAAAAATATGTACTAAAAGTGTGTTTTAATGGAAATTATAGGCTGTTATAGTTATGAAAATGATTCGCTAGGCTTCTATGTTGAAGAAATTGAATGAGAATTATTTTACGAGCCTAGGGTAAAAGTGTAAATATGACAAAGTTTAGGGGCCTAGAACAAGGGGGAACAAAGTATTGGACAGTTAGGTCATTTTGTCTATTGAATTATATGAATAACATTATGGACAAATTCAACAACGATGTGATAAGCGACAAAATCCCAGTTGAACCTTATGAATAGAATAGGATACGAGTGGCATGTCACTAGTACCCCATGCGATATATTATTATGTGATCCGGATGCTAATCATGTACATTCTGCCGATGGCTAGGTAGTCCAGCATGTGTTGCGGATACCTGACAGCTTGTGTGAGCAGCCCATGTAGTTATGTCTTGACCGCTAGCATGTGTGAACAGGCTCGTGATTAGCTCGAGAATGAGCATTTATGTGATATGAAATATGAGGTAGCTTTTGCTACATATGTGACACTCGTGTGCAAAAACTTTCTATGTATTCGATTAGTATTGAAAGTGTTCAACGGGTAACACAAAGATTATGTCAGATGTGAAAGGATATGATTATGTTACGAAACTGTACAGGTATGTACAAAAATTCAATTGAGTGTGGAATTCATGAATGGTGAGTTCATGAGCATTGTGACAATGTTATTGTGCTAACCTTATGATTAATGGTATATGTGTATATATGTATGGTAAGAATTGTCGATGTTTATGAATCGGGCTTTTAGGCCAAATTAAGTTGTGACAGCCCAAATGTGACCCTTCGGAAAGTGGTTTCGGGACCACAAAACTGAGTCATAAAAATAATTAACCGTCATATTTGATGCTTATTATATGTATATATGCATGTGTGAAAATTTCATGTTTGAATTTTGTTAATTGTAAGTAAATTTTATTAAATAGGACTTGTGTGAGAAAATTTAGAAATGTGCTAGACAAATGTTAAAGTGGCCTATTGATGCATGTTAGAAAATGCTTGTCCTTGCATGTCAAATTACCCAAAACTTTAGGTAGTGGCTGGCCATGCTATGGGTTAAAGCATATTATAAACATTTTGTGTTAATGTTTTATGTTAGAAATAATAAAATAAAAGGTTAGTAATAAAGTAATGAAAAGGGAGGGGTGATGAAAACAAAGTTGTCTCATCCATGCTCCCCCATTGCCGTGACTTGAGGAAGGAAGAAGAAGAGGATTCTCTTGCTTCATGTTCGGTTGGTTGATGTTTAGGAAGAGGTATGTTTGATGTTATTCCATGAAATTCATGCATATTTTTAGATGTTGGTTTAAATTCTTTTGCTATTTGATGGAGATGATACTCGGCCATGGGTGTTGTCTTCTTGGTTGGTGTTTGATGTTGTGGTGATGAGGCATGAAGATGATTGAGTTTGAATGCTTAATAAAAAGGATGGGTCTTAACAACTTCATGAAGTATTCGGCCATGGTGCTAAAATGTTGTATTGTGTTTAAACTTAGAATTTTTAGTTATATGGATGTGTTAAGTTGCTTGAAATGTTAGATTAATTTGAACTCATCACCAAGTTCTTTAGGCAACCCATGTTAAAAATTTCGGTATTGAGATGTCTAGAACTTTCGGCCATAGTAGCTATGGAGAAATAAGGTTTTTGTTTCTTGTTAAATTGGATGTATCTTGTTGTATGAGTGCTTGAACAAACTATGATTAAATAGATGCATAGATTCAAGGTGGGAAGAATTGGCTATTATGCTTGATACTAATGCCGAATATGAGAATGTTGTACTTGAAAAATGTAGGTGAACATGACAACTGTATTCGGCTTAGGGCATAAAGGATATGAAAATTTGGTATTTATTTTTGATTGTGTGTGTATGACCATGGATAATTGGCTGCACAAATATTATAAATACATAATGTATGTTAAATTTATTAAGCTACAAAACATTATACATGTTCGGCCAAGGTAAATTATTTGAGTAAAGTATATCTTGATAGTACATTTCGGCTAGTATAAAATGTATATGGATGTCATATGACTATGTTTAATTTGGGAAGTAAATTGTTTGATTTAGCTCAAGAGCCTAGAGGATCAAAGTTGGATAAGGGAAAGGAAAATGTGATCGAATAGCCGTCGAAATCGTTCGACAACATCCGAGGTAAGTTTTCGAGTAATGGAACTTAGTTTATGATTTTTTTAAGTCATGACATATAAGCATAACAAATAAACGGTGATATAATGATTCTATTTGAGTTATATATATTGAGGTAATTAGTTCATACTTATGACGGGCAGCCGAATGCGTATAGAGATTATGTTATAAAGCAAACCAAAATCATGCTCTTTGTATGTGGCTATTGAGCCGAAAATGGTAATGGTTGATAAGTGTCTTGTGTTTGAATTCTGGTTATGAAAATGAAATATAGATGTGTCATGATTTATTGATATATGTGCTTGATTATTCGGATGATATCCGGGCTAAGTCCCGAAGGCATTTGTGCGAGTTCCTATACCCGGGCTAAGTCCCGAAGGCATTTGTGCTAGTGACTATATCCGGGCTAAGTCCCGAAGGCATTCATGCTAGTGACTATAACCGGGCTAAGACCCGAAGGCATTTGTGCGAGTTGCTATATCCGGCTAAATCCCGAAGATACTTGGGTTTGGAAGCGAGCGATCTTGATGTAATAATTTCAATTAATACGCTCATAAAATACAAATGATAAGGTATGTTTCGTATATGCATCGGAAAGGTTGATTCCTTTCAAATAGTACTCGCTCAATTGATTAACGAGCTTCCGGCCTCTGGTTAGGTTTGATACCCTGTGTATGAATATATTGGTTGAAGCGTGAAGAAATTATGATTTTGAGAATGTGCATATATGAAATTATTCATTTAGTCATATGAACGCTATACTTTAGTCGTAATTAATTTCGTTACTCAAAACTTACTAAGCATTAAATGCTTATTCCGTTTCTTTAATTCTCTGTTTTATAGATTTTTGTTCGTCAGCTATCGGACTCGGGATTGTCAAAGTCGAAGTCGTCCACACTATCTAAGCCCTTTTGGTACTCTTTTAGTTAAACATTGATAATGGCATGTATAGGACTAACCTTTGTTGTTAATCAAGTACCTTTGGTAATGTGTATATATTCGGATAGCCATGCGAAAATGGCTTAAATATTTTGAGCATAGTATTAAAATCATTTTATATATATATGGTTATTGAGAGGTGTGGAAATGCTTGGCAATGATTAGCCATTGGAATGGTTAATCACGATCATATTTGGTGCTATGTATGTCCAATGGCTAGTTGAATCATGGAAACTATGAAATAGGTGAAATTTACCTTAAAATAGATGCTGACAATAGCAATGATGTGAGTTTGAAAAATCACTAAAAATAGTAGAAATGTAATTAAATAATGAATAAATTATGTAATCGAATCTGAGTCTATTTTCATATGGAAGAAGCGAAACGACCATATGAGCCGTATTTTATGAGATGTTTAAGTTTTCATGAAACAGGGCCAGAGCGATTACTGGATCCCTTGTTCTGACTTTGAAAATTTACCATAAATTAACCAAAGACAATTAGAAGTCATGCTTTATATTTATAGATTTCTTTTTGAGTCTAGTTTCATTAGAAATAAACGGCATAAGTATTGAAGCTCTGTATAGGGAGATATCTAAGTCGTAATGCATGAAGGTCAGAGTAGTCGAACCCTGAAACAGGGGAGACTTTAACTAATAAACTGTACTAATTGGCCCGACCAAAAATTATAAAAAAAATCTGTAGATGGATATTTGAGTCTAGTTTCAGGGAAAATTTACGGAATCAGTTTTCGAGTTTTGGAACTCGAGATATGATTTTTAAGGTGACAGTGACGCAGTTAGCCAGCTTGTCTGGAAATGTTAAAATGAACTGTGTAAATAAATGAATTAAGTTCGTTAACACCTCGTGTTTGACTCCGGCAACGGTCTCGGGTGCGGGGCGTTACATAAATTGAAATGCGATATGTTGTATTTCACTTGAAAATGATTCATCAGATATGAGTAAAAAGAAAAGATTGGCATGATTATTCACTAAAGATGGCTATGTTAGTATGAGAAGTTAAGAACTTAGAATATTGAAAGATAATAAGTTATATGTTTGAAAATTTGTATATATATAATTAATGTGCATGTTAACCATGAAATTTGAAATGATTTGTTAATTGGTGTAACATATTATAATGGGAAAGATTACGGTTGCCAGGGTAGTGCCAAGACATGTTGAATTATGGTCATATTATTGAAATGGTAAATTTATGGCATAAGTTGCTTATTATTTACATATGAACTTACTAAGCTATATAGCTTACTCCCCTTTCTTTCCCATATCTTATAGGGTTGTATGCTAGCTCGAGTTGGAGATCGCCGGAGATGCTATCACAATATCAAGCTATCATGTTGGGTAAATGAACGCAAACCCTTGAGTCTATGGCATGTATAGGGACTTAGTCATTTTTTGTAACACCCCAACCCATATCCGTTGCCAGAATAGGGTTATGAGGCATTACCGATCAAAGCACAACATATAATATACATTTCTCATACATGATTCAATTTCACTTAAATATCAACCTAACATAATTATATTGTCCGTTATAAGGTTCTACGTGACCTTAAAACATGCTTAAACGAGGTTTGGGACTAAGCTGATAACATTTACGAACTTTGGGAAACTTATAAAATTTTCATGCATACAGGGTTCACATGCCTGTGTGAACAGGCCGTGTGCCTCACACGACCACCAGACACGCCCGTGTCATAGGCCATGTGAAATCAGGACATACATACTGGCTTGCACCACATGGCTGAGGACACGCCCGTGTGCCATGGCCGTGGAAAAACTGGAGGGGTTACTGACTTAGGTCACATGGCTAGCCACACGCCCATGTGCCAGCCCGTGTGCCATACACGTCTAGAAGACACGTCCGTGTGTCTAGACCGTGTCAAACCTGTAGGGTATACTGACTTAAATTCGAAGGGTATCCCAAGGGACACATGGCTGTGTAGCATGACCGTGTGTCATAAACAGCTGAGATACTTGCCCGTGTCTCTGCCCATGTGGACAAAAATAGGTTATTTGCAAAGCCAATTTGCCACCCTTTCCTCATGCACACCTAGCAACCAAAATGGTACCATTTCAATACATTAATAGGCAACCAAAACATGCTATTTCATACACATTTTGTGCCGTTTATACGTAATCCTTTTCACTACTCAATTCCACAACCAAAAACATACCAAGTCAAATTGATACTTTAACTAATATCCACATTTAGACATAACCAAAATCATCAAGCATTTACTAAACCAAAATGGCATCCAAACATCATCTTAAATTATACCAAAGCTTACCATTTCTCAAACCATAACACATCATTAACAATTTACTAAATACTTATTCATCAACCCATTAAAATAACCATATCATGTCTACCAAAACATAAGGCATCATAAATACATCACATATCACATATTAACTCATAACATAAGTCAAATTCAACTTCACTAACAACACCATTTAAAGCCAACTCACATGGCTAATTCAAAATTCAAAACATACCAAAATGACACTAGCCTATACATGTCATATACCATATATACAAAGCTTCCAAAAGTACCAACAAGTTGATCTATAGTGTGACAATGTTCCTAATGATCCCTGAATCTAAGTTAGCTTCGATTATCTATAAAACAAGGAAAGAACACACAAAGTGAGCTTTAAAAGCTTAGTAAGCCATATAAAAATAAATTATCACATGAATCAATATCATTTCCATCAATAGGCAACTATGAGTAAACATTTATAAGATCACAAACCTTTCTCATTGTACACATATTCAATATCATAATTTAATTCATCAAATACTTCCCTTTCATTACTTGTATGAATCTCGTACGTACCTGAGCCATTTAACTCATTCACACATGCTTTCTTGACTTGACTTTGCCTGTTGAACCATTTAGAATCACTAAGGATACTCGGAAATCACATAAAGCTCTTGTAATGCCATATCCTAGATATGGTCTTACATGTTATCACATATCGATGCCACTGTCCCAGATAGGGTCTTACACAAAATCAAAATGTCCTAGACATGGTCTTTCACGTAATCACAATACAATGCCAATGTCCCAAACATGGTTTTACATGTATTCACATCTTGGTAACCTAATGTCATGACATTTGTATCCTATACTATTCCCAAGGTTTGTACGGGACTTTCGGATGTCCTAACTCTGTTGACACTTGCTCGTACTTGCTCATTCAAAATTCATAATAATTCAATGACAATTAAACATGTATAATTCAATTTCAAGACATTTATTTGCATATGAAATTACCTTGTATTAGGGATAAATGGATTGGATCGACTATTCAATAATCTTCGATTTTCACCGATCTAAATTCGATTTCTTTCTTTCAGGATCTATATACATTCAAAATTAACTCATTTAATCATTGATTCATTCAATTTAATCCACAAATACATATTTTAGCATTTTTACACTTTAGCCCCTAAAGTTCCATACTTATTCAATTTAGTCCCTATTTCTTAAATACACAAAATTCACAAAATTCAATAAGACCCATGCTTGGTCGAATTACTCTTATGCCCTTAGTAGCGCATATATTTCATTTATTAACACTTTTAACCCCACATTTTCATGTTTTCACAAATTAATCCCTAATTTGTATTTTCTCTAAAAATCATTGAACAAAACATATCAATTTATCATTTATCTTCCATTTTGCATCATCAACCATCACAAAGCACATAGATTCAACAATGGCACTTCATAAAATCATCAAAACATCAAAAATTAAGGCACAGGCTAGTTAATACTCGAATCAACGATCTCAAAAACATGAAAATCATCAAAAAACTGAGCTATCTTACCTCAATTGAGCTATGAATGTGCCGAATGAATACCTAATCTTTTGGCTCTCTTCTTTTTTAATTTTTAGTTGAAATAAACAAAGATGAACATGTTTTCATCTTTTGTTTTATTTAATATACTTTGTTTTATTTAATTACAAAATTAACCTTGATTCAATAACATTTAAAACATTAAATACATGCCCATTTATGAAAAATTCCACTATCAATGTTCTAATATCAACATAAGGACCTTTCATTTAATAGCAATTAAACACTTTTAACTTATACCATGCTACTTTTGCATTTTACACGATTTAGTCATTTTCTCAAATTAAGCATCTAAACGATAAAATTATTTCATGAAACTTTCACACATATATAATCATATGCTATAAACACCAAAAAAATAATTTTTAAAATAATTTTTTGACCTCAAATTTGTGGTTCCAAAACCACTATTCTGATTTAGGTAAAACCGAGCTGTTACAACTCCCCCTTAGGGATTTTCTAAAAATTCTTACCAGTGAATAGGTTCGGGTATTGTTCTCTCATAGCATCTTTGAGTTCCCACGTAGCTTCTTCAACCCCGTGTCGATGCCATAAGACGTTCACTAATGCGATTTTCTTATTTCTCACCTCTTTGATCTCACGAGCTAAAACTTGAACTGGTTCTTCACTGTACGACAAATCTGACTGAATTTTAACCTCTGAAGGAGAAATAACATGTGAAGGGTTTGATCGGTATTTTCGAAGCTTCGATACATGAAAAATGTTGTGAATCTTCTCTAACTCTCTTGGTAAAGCTAACTGATATGCCACTGGGCCTATTCCTTCAATGATCTCATATGGGCCGATGAATCTTGGAGTCAATTTGCCTTTACAACCGAATCAAAGTATTTTCTTCCACGGAGATACTTGCAAAAACACTTTATCACTGATCTGAAACTCAATGTCTTTCTGTTTCAAGTCTACGTGTAACAATCTGGTTTTTATCCTAGTCCGAATGGTGGTTTCGGGACCACAAATCTGAGTCTAAAAAATATATTTAATATTATTTTCTGTGTCTGTGATATGTCAATTTATATCTGTGAAATTTCTATAATTTAATTTGTCTATTTCTGTGCTCGATTTGAAAAAAGGACTAAATTGCGTAAGTTGTAAAAGTTGCCTATTAGTTGCTAAAGTACCTAAGTGCTATGGTTTGTTAAAGTTGAAGCCCTTGCATGTCAATAGGACCATTACATGATAGTGGGAGACATGGTTTGGCAATATAGTAAATAGATAAATTTTTAAAGGATGGTTAGGTAATTAGGTAATATATGTTAATTATAATAAAAGAAATCATGAAAATGGATCCATTTCTCATGCATGTTCAGCCGAAAGTTGAGGAAGGGAAATCCATTAAATCTTTAAGGTATTCGGCCGTTACATGGGTGAATAGGTTAGTCCATTTTGTTCGGTTTTTGATAATTTTTACGTTTCTGTGATTGTTGCTTTGTGTTCTTCAAGGCCCATGTCTGAATTTCTATTTCTGTTAAATATTTCATGAAATGCCATTGTTGATATCATGAGTTTTTTAATGTTCTTGGATGAATTATGAAGGTTTAGTAGATGATTTATAAGCTTTGTCTTTGAATTTTGATGAAATAGAGCTATTTGGGCTAATTTGTGAAATTAAGGTTTTGAAGGACTAAATTGTGAATTAAAGATGTTATTTGGGCTTGTATGGAAGCTATGTATGTTTGGCCAAGCTATAATCTTGGTGAATTTTGCATATTTGTGATTTTGTGAAAAATGGACTAAATAGTCAAAGTGTGAAAATGTAAGGGTTAAAATGCAAAGTGCCCTAAATATGTGTATATGGATTAAATTGAATGAAATGAATGATTGAATGATTGAATTTGTATTGAATTAGATCAAGAACCAAGAAAATCGGACTTAGATCGGGGGAAGTCCAAAATAGTTGAATAGTCGACTCATTTCGTCTGAAACCCGTACGAGGTAAGTCAAATTACAATTACGTGTTATATTGGATAAATTCTACACATATAAACTGTAATCTGTATTGGACGGCCTTGGGAGCCTGATGATTAAATTTTGATAAAATGTTAGTATATGAAAAGCTCTGTATACTTCTAAAGAAACGTTGACATCTATCTGAGATATCGTGTAATACTGTGCCTAGGACACAGGCCTCGATTGAGAATTACGTATAAGACCATCTTTGGGACATCGGCATCGTATCTGATTTCGTATAAGACCCTGTCTGGGACAGAGGCATCGATTGAATTACATGTAAGACCACGTCCAGGACATCGACATTTTACTTGTTTATGAGCTTCAGTATCGTTTCTGAACTGTATGATGATAGCGTATGAAATATGATAATGAGCATATGAAATGTATAATCTATACAGGTACGTATGCATCGTACTAAGTTTCTAAACATGAAAGACTCTGTTTTGTGAAATAAAGAATGGGAAGTATGTACGGAACTATAAATTACTTTCTGAAATAACTCTGAATTCTTACTATTGATCTTACTTATATGTTTTAAAAGATGGATTAGCTGTATTTGACTTACTAAGCTCTTTGTAGCCTACTTCGTGTGATTTCTTTCTGTTTTATAGTTATCGTAGCTACTGAAGGCTCGGGGATAGTCGAGGATCATCACTACACTATCGAACTCATTTTGGTACTCTTAAAAGTGCACATATTTTTAAGTATGGCATGTATAGGCTAGAATGTATATGTATTTAAGCTTTAATTTGTATATATGTTATATGCCATGTGAATTGGCTAGCAAATGATAAGTTTGAGTACAGTTTTGGTGAATGTTTGCAATGTGCTATGTTCTAATGTGTTTTGGTCATCTCTAAGCATGAAATTGGTTGAAAATATTGGTATAAATATTGTATATTATTGATTGTAGGATTGGACCCGTATAAGGGTGGAAAATTGGCTTAAACCAAGCCTACATTATGCCACACGGCCAGGGAATACGGGCGTGCCTTGTGGCCGTGTTAAAAAGTCAGTATAGGACCTCTTTTTGGCACGGTTGACCACATGGGTGTGTCTTGTGCCCGTGTGAGTCACACGGCCTAGTCACGGGCGTGTGACTTTATCAGTTTTGAAAAGTTTGATTAAGTTCTAAAAATTTTGCATGGGTTCGGTTTAGTCCCGACCTTCCCTAAATGTATGTTTTAGGTCTCTTAGACCATCTTAATGGATGAATTGTTGATGAATACAAATGTATTAATGTTATATGATATCTGTGAATCTGTGTTGTTTGGAAATGCTCTGTCTGTCTGGTGACACCCCTTACCTATTCCGGCGACGGTTACGGGATAGCGGTGTTACACTACGTATGATTTATGACGATCTAACACTGCTTTCAGACTATCACAAACTACTTTCACTTTCTATTCTGTCTCTTTAATCAAAAGGACCCCAAAAATCTTATTCTTACTAAGCTCAGTCTAGTACAAGGGTGTTCGACACTTCCGGCCTTATAAAGCTTTGTATTGTGCCATCTTAATACTCGATTGAAAACTGTTGTTATACGTGAATTCAATCAACGGTAAATACTTTTCCCACGTACCTTCAAACTCAAAAATGTAACATCTCAACATATCCTCGAGTATCTGAATAACTCGCTCGAATTGCCATCTGTCTGAGGGGGAAATGCGGTACTAAAATGTAGTTTTGAATCAAGTGCATCTTGCAGTTTCTTCCATAACCTCGATGTGAACCTTGATTCTCTATCCGAAACAATAGAAATAGGTATTCCGTGTAATCTCACAACCTCAGAGATATACAACTCAACTAACTTTTCAAGTGAATAGTCTTTTCGTACCGGAATGAAATGAGCCCATTTTGTCAATCTGTCAACTATAACCCAGATCGCATCTTTCTTTCTCAGAGATAGGGGCAACCCCGACACAAAATCCATAGTTCCTCTATCCTGTTTCCACTCAGAAATCACAATCGACTACAATAAACCAGATAGAACCTGATGCTTAGCTTTAACTTGCTGACAAATCAAACATTTAGAAATGAACTCTGAGATATCACGTCTCATACCAAGCCAGCAATAGAGCTTGTAACACCCCAAACCCAGCCTGGATGTTATGGCCGAATCTGGCGATGTCACATGGAAGTGTTTTCGTAAAACATGATATCGTTTGAAAAGCCTAATGTTTATTTAGCCTCTTTGTGTAATCTAGAAAATAATTTTAAAACTTGTGTCACTATCAAAATTATTTACTTTAAAACATTATTTATTTCAAAATCTCATTTATCGCAGAAGCTTTTGAAACGGTTTTTCGTATTCGCGGTGTTTTGGTAAATCATGCATATTTTTTGAAAACTCGCATCCTACTACTAGTAGATATAAATAAAAAATAAATAAAACCCCAAAATTCAAAATAATAGAGCCCTTATTACATAAAAATACCCAAATAAAACTACTTATAAATTAAAACAAATATGGAAGCAAGAGCGGTTGTGTGGCCACCTTTGAGTCCCTCGCAGCACCGATCTGCCTACGATTGGGGTTTACCTGTACAGTTAAAACAAATGGGTGAGTTTACGGAAAGTCAGTGTGTAATCCCATATAAGCAAATAATCAGACACAATTTGGGCCTAAGCCCTTTCAGTTTCAGTTAGGGCCTTAGCCCATTCCAGTAATAGTATCAATGCGGCCTAAGCCCACATCAGTAACAGTGGCAATATCAATTTGGGCTTTAGCCCATCTCAATACAGAAGCAGTCATATACTCGGGCCTAGGCCCATTACAATAACAGTAAACAGTACAATAACAGTAAACAGTGCAGTAGCAGTAACATTATGCAGGTCTTACCCATCCAGCCTCTACACACCATCTCCGTACCAACCCTACACACCATGTGCGGATAAAATCAACCTACCCATCCCTACACACCAGAATTAGCACCAGTTGCAGCACTAAACAGTATTTGCAGCAGAGCTGCCAGTACAGTACAATTCCTCCAATCATATATAAGCCCATCCCCATGCAATGCATCATGCAACATGTCATGTCATATCATAATATTAAACATGTATTCAATATAGTTTACAAATAGCATGCTAAAATATACACATACATCACGTAGGGGCAAAACAGTCATCTTACCTCCTAAGGGCAAATTAGTCATTTTACCACATAAGGGCAAAACCGTCATTTTACCACATGAGGGCAAAATAGTTAGTTTATCACATAAGGGAAAAATAGTCATTTTACCTTATAGAGGGTATTTTAGTCATTTTACCTCTGGGGGTATTTAGGTCATTTTACCCTATGGGGGTATTTCGGTCATTTTTCCTTATGGGGGTATTTCAGTCATTTTCAGGTAAATAAGGGTCCAGGTACTCTTACCGGCCCACCAGTAGGTCTACAGTCGTCTTGGGTGACCCGTGCAACCTTAACAGTCAATTGGTGATAATAGCCCACGACCCATATTGTGGCCCATGTGGGCACACACGCTCGTATGTCCCATATAACCCAAAATGGGCTTAGCAGTGTGATTCACATAGCCGTCCCAATATTAACCACACTCTTATGTGATTCTTCCTGTGTGGGGCCCACAGGCCTATTGGCCTACGTGGCCCAGTTAAACCCAGAATGGCCCATTATTGTTTCAGCCCATGAAAATGCTCATGGCCATCTCGTTGACCACACGGCCATATTTTGTTACACGGCCTGGCACACGGGCGACCACACGCTCATGTGGTGTCGACAACCTACTTTCTGGCTTTTCAGCCTTTCGGCTTTTTGGCTTTTCAACCTTTGCAGTTTCACGTCTAATGGTAGTGTTGTAACACCCTAGCCCGTATCCGTCGCCGGATTAGAGTTATGAGACATTACCGATTGTATTATTATTCATATAAATATTCATTATAAATTGCAATTAAAGATCTAGATAACGTTTATGCTTGTAACTCAATCAAATATTAGACCTTAAAAAAAATTTTAACATGCACAACGCAGCATAAATATTGCATGACCCAAAATATATATATTTACATATATTAAACATTTTATACATATACAGGACTTAGAACACATCACTAACTCCATTATTCATTTATGCAGTATTTGTATATTTGCCTATATAGATTTCATGTGCTATGCATATTTACATAATTTAAGAACAAGCATTCGAGTACATTAAAAAAAACAAGCAAATTCCATTGTTTATCTACTTGGCTGTCTCAATTCATTTACACATTTCATAACTTGCAAATAATCAATGAATGTATACAACCATACGCATATACATATCAACTGTAATATAAAAATATACATATATATATAAAGTCATGTAAAAGCTCATTTACAAGCCATGGCCGAAAATCTAAGCACACATATTATTGTCATTACCAAACTCCTTATGTTAACCTAAGGCCCGGTTTGTTTAAATTATCATGATAATTAAATTAAATACCATACACATCATTAATCTAATCCATTCGGCTATCATGAATCGTTTGTACCTATTTGTAAACTTGTAAGAAACTTGCAAGTTTATATATACAGCCACATGCATATATACATAACATCCATAATATAATCACTTTTATACACAAGTAAAGCATATAAAAAGTCAACTCATATAGTAAGATTGAATATCAAATACACATGCCTTGGTAAAAACCAAAAATGAACATCAAATTATATCATGACATACGACATAATAATCAAATAGACTTAAGCCATGACTCAACCAAACCAAATTCAAACCTAAGATTAACGCCCCCCCTTTTTCTTTAATGCATGAAATGCTTACCACAAGTATCAAACCTAGCAATAATATAATTCATTAGTAACCACCAAATCTACCTCTTGCAATTATATGTATTTTCAATACATTGTACCATAGTCAAACCTATTAATGATGTACATATATAATATCTGCAACTTACCTAAAATTTATATCACACTTAATATAATATGATTAGCACACATTTAGCCAAATTCTATTCAAGAAGCATACACAATATCTATCAACACCCAAGCTCAATGAACATTTAACCAAAACACATAAGACAGGATTTAAGTGTATTAAGTAAACCATTTTCCAAGCATATGATGCCTAACACAAACATTATACATACATGGCACATGACCAGAGGACCAAGGTGAACATAAGCTAAACTTAACATAACCAAATTTAAAGAAAAAGCTTAGCCATTTTTGCATGGCTTATATACATAACCAACATTCAGCATTTTCAAAATATGTTCCAGCCTATACATGCCACAGTTCCCAAAATGCAACTTATAAAATACCGAAGGCGGCTGATAGTGTTATAGACTTTGCTGATGATCCTTGAGCTTGTAACTTTATCCAAAATCTATAAAATAGAAACATATATAAAACAGAGAGTAAGCTTTTGAAGCTTAGTAAGTTATAAGCAAACAAGCAAACCAATAATATAATCAACTTAAGTTAACCAACCAAATTACAAAGTCATTGACAAATTTATTCTTAACTTACAACTTCAATAAAAATATGCCCAACACTTAGGCCGAATATTCACAAAGTTAAATCATCAAATTGTAGTTAAATTTTCAAAAGCCAAAATGTCTTAATATAATCAAACATACACTTACACAATTATACAAGTTCGAGAACCATAATTTAATATCATGCACTTATAGCACTTATATGGCCGAATATACATGATCACTTATATATGCATATCCAAAAATCAATTCCATAATATACATACCATTTGTTCAAAACAGAATACACTTGTTTAATTCATGTATATTTAACCTTGCATCACATATAACTTATGAACTTTCAAGTCATATACATACCTTATTATCGATAGCTAACAAGCTAAATCATATCTGGCCTTTTAGCCCACTTTACACATTCGATCACTGTTTACCTTTGCTCGATGAACCATTCAAAATTGGATAGGAAACTCAGATGATCACATATATCATACAATGCTAACGTCCCAGACGTGGTCTTACATTTAGTCACATAATGATGTCACTGTCCCAGACGACTGTCTTACTCGTACACATATATCGGAATCACATATCGATGCCATGGTCTTACTCACACACATATATCAGAATACTATGTCATGACATATGTATCCTAGCTATTCCTAAGGTTCATACGGGGCTTTCGGACGTCGTAACTCGATCAAAACGAATGCTCGAACATGGTTACCAAGCTTATACACATTCAGCAATGGCATATATAAATTCTTATTTTCCATACCAGCATAATATTTACCATTTAACTACAATTAGATACATCTATTTGCTTATAAACTTACCTTCGTTTTCCCTCGATCCAAATCTAATTTCTTTGGTTCTTGATCTAAACATATTTAAATTAAACTCATTCAAACATGTTTTCATTCAATTTAGTCCAAAAACACATAAATGGGTAAATTACCATTTGACCCCTAACATTTACAAATTTTACAATTTAGTCCCTATTGCACAAAATACAAAATATGCAAAATTTCAAAGTACTCATGTTTGGTCGAATCTTACCCATTACTATACAAGTCCATATATTTCATTTATTTCACATTTTAGTCCCTCAAATTATTATTTTTGCAATTTAGTCCTAATTACTCAAAATCATCAAAAAATCCAGTACAAAATATGTTAATCTAAAACATATCTTCCATATTTTATCATCAAACAACAAAAATCACAAGCTATCAACAATGGCACAACTCAAAATTTTCATCAAAATAAAAAATTAAAGCATGGGTTTTGTAGTACTCGAAGCAACGATCTCAAAAACGTAAAAATTATCAAAAACCAAGCTGAACACTTACCTTAATCTAGCTTGAACAAGACCGAACCCTAGCTTTCTTTTTCTTTTCTTTCTTGTTTATGTTTCGAAAATAGTGAAAATAATATAAACTATGGTCTTAATTATGTTATTATAAGATATATTATAACATATTATTTACTTTACCTAACTAACCTTATTATATAATATAATTTCTTTATATTGGTTGTCTACAACCGTCCAACATTTATTATGTTGGTCTAATTGCAGCTTAAATGCCTCCTTTTAAAAAGACATCAATAATTTAGCCTTTTTACAATTAACCATCAAATTTTCATTTTACACAATTAAGTCCTTTTATTTAATCGGACACTCAAACGATAAAATTAAATCACGAAAATTTCACAAATATAAATTCACACAAAATAAACACAGAAAATAATTTTAAAATATCTTTCTGACTCAAATTCATGGTCTCAAATCACCATTCCAATTAGGGTCTCAATCAGACTGTTACAAGTGTTACACGCCTATTTATGCGAATAGCGTAAATCCCTACGTACAACAACCTAGATTCAACATGACTCATGACAGTCTTTTAATCGATGGGGTTAAGACGCCCTCTTCTGAACATTTAATACCTAATATGGTACATTACTAACCTTGGCTATGCAAGTATGGTTTAATCCTTCCTTAACCCAATGATCACCAAATCCTTAGCACAACCTGTATTGAATCCCAATATCTTTAACTATCACCTTAAACAAAATAACTAAAACCAAACGAACGACATCTTACCACCATGCAGAACTAAGAACATTTTATAGATAAAATTGGTCTACCACACCACAGCCAAAGGTACACAGGATACAGAGACCAACCGGAACAATTATACCTTTATCAGGAATCAGTAACACAGGACGATACTAGAAGGAAGATCGCAACCGCAAAAAGAAATAAGAATAAGCAATTAGTACTTACTGATTCACCAGAGGACTCTTACTAGCTGTAAACAAAATAAAAAGAAGATGGGGAAGAGAAGTCGATAGAAGAAGGAGGATGGAAAATAACTAACTATTCAGCCAAAAGACTAGAGAACACCAAAGCCAAACCCCCTTTCCTAAAGAAAAATCAAATGTAGGAGAAGGAAAAGAAGGAGGTATTCATTTTTATAATGAAGTAAAGGACACTTGATAAAAGCCAAAGAACAAAGGGAGAAGAGTAGAAAAGGGTATTCGGCTATCTCACACTAAGATAGAGAGAGGGAAGGAGACGGCTAAACAGCAAGGTGAAAAAAATAGGGAGAATTGAGAGAGGATGCTAGCAAAAATTGGCAAAGGTTTAAGTATGGAAAAGAAAGACAGAGATAAGCGGATTAACAAAAAGAACGAAATTCTATGAACAGGAACCCAAACCAGTAGTATAACGGCAGAAAAATAGAGGTTTAAGGAGAGAACAAAGAGAAAAAGAAAAGAGGCAAACAAGTTAACATTCATCGAAATGAAGAGCAATTGCTAGTCTCCAAAACCCAACTTTGAGGGTTGAGAGTTCACAAATGGCACCAATACTCCCACCAAATTTGAATTCCCCTATTTCATCTTAAAATCCCTCCTATTCACAAACCTCAACAACCTCATTGAAAACTCTGAGTGTTTCGGTCAAACACAACTTCCTCCATGGCCACCATCAAAAATAATCCCCATTTGCACAAGCAGGGATAATAACCTCAGACCACTAGCACACTCCACACACCACTATCCACTAGACAAGCAGGCCCATTTTGTCATGTTTTTACCAAAATAAACTTATAACCCTACTGGCCAAAGAGAGGGGTTTTATCCTTCAAAAGAAAAATTTTGTGGTAGGTAGGACTTGAACCCATGACTTCCCAGACACTTCCAGAGCACACAAACAATAAGCCAAACACTCAATTGGGTCACTTCCTTGCATAATTAAGTATTTATGTACAGTCTTTTAACAGCACCCCTGCTCAAAACCTAATACTTCTAAGCCCAAATTTGGGGCATTATAGAGTTGTTTTAAATTGTTATACATTTTTGTGCTTCCAGGATGAATCGATAAATGAATACTATGTACTTCATTCAAAATCATTCGAATCAACTCTGAATTTCTCAGAACACATATTCGACCTCTAAATCTTAAACAATCATCAGCGTCAACTTGAAATTCTGAATCAAGGTTAGAATCACATTGAGCTCATTTTGCTAACATTTCATTATCAACCTTCTGAGCTTCACAAATCTACTGTAAAACTAACGGTCTTGCTTTCAACTCAGCTACAACCAAGCCATCGTCAGATAGAGCCAACTGAGTATTCATTTCACGAAGAGTAAACAAAGATTTCTAGCTTAATGCATTAGCAACAACATTTTCTTTTCCCAGATGGTAATCAATCACTAGCTTGTAATCTTTTAGCAATTCTAACCATCTCCGTTATCCTAAATTCAAATCTTTCTGAGTCATCAGATATTTCAAACTTTTGTGATCTGAATAAACATGGCATTTCTCACTGAACAAATAATGGCAGAAAATCTTCAATGCAAACACAATAGCTACTAACTCTAAATCGTGTGTCAAGTAATTCTTTTCATGCGGCTTCAACTATCTCGAGGCATAACTATGACTTTGTCTTCCTGCATCAAAACATAGCCTAGACCATTCAACGATGCATCACTATAGATCACAAATTCTCTACCCGAATCTGGTTGTACTAACACTGGAGCTTTAGTCAAAAGAGCTTTCAGCTGATCTAAACTTTTCTAACATTTCTCAGACCATTCAAACTTTACATCTTTCTGAAGCAATCTCGTCAACGGAGTCGCAATTATTGAAAAGCCTTTTAAAAATTGTCTATAATATCCCGCTAGTCCTAGAAAACTACGAACCTTAAAACATTTCTTAGAGGCTTCCAATCTATAATCGCAAATATCTTTCTTGGATCGACTCGAATACCTAATGCTGACATAATTATGACCCAACAAACCAACCTTGCGCAACCAGAATTCACATTTACTGAACTTTGCATATAACGGTTTATCATGCAGAGTCTGCAATACAATTCACAAATGCTTGGCATGCTCGAATTCATTTCGTGAATATATCAATATGTCATCAATAAACACAACAACAAATCGATCTAGGTACGGTCTAAAAATTCAGTTCATTAAATCCATAAGGTAGCAGGTGTATTCGTTAGTCCGAAAGACATAACTAAAAATTCATAATGACCATACCTCATTCTAAAACTTGTCTTTGGCACATCAGAGTCTTTAACTCGCAATTGGTAATAGCTCGATCTCAAATCTATCTTTGAAAACGCTGTAGCCCTTTTTAATTGATCAAACAAATCATCTATTCTGGGCAGAGGATACTTATTATTTATAGTCACTTTATTCAACTGTCTGTAGTCAATACACATTCTCATCATGCCATCTTTCTTTTTCAGAAACAACATAGGAGCACCCCAGGGCTAGAAACACGGTCTTGCTGTCAGTTAATTCTTACAACTGAGCTTTTAATTCTTTTAACTCAGTCGGGGCCATTCAGTACGGAGCTATAGATATCGGCGTTGTTCCTAGCACTAACTCAATTCCAAACTCAACTTCTTAGATTTGTGGTAAACCTGGTAACTTTTTAGGAAATACATCCGAGTATTCATACACAATTAGCACTGATTCAATCTTCTTTTCAGTCACTTTTGTATCAAGCACATAAGCAAAGTAAACTTCACAACCCTTTCTCACATATTTCTGAGCTAACAGTGAAGAAATCAATGCTGGTAAACCATTCAAATCATCTGACTCAATTTAGATAATTTCATTATTCTGACATCTCATATCAATCATCTTTCTTTTACAATTCACTATAGCATCATGTAGTGTTAGCCAATCCATATCCAATATTATGTCAAATTCATCAAATGGTAACAACATCAAATCAGCCAGAAAACAGAAATCTTGAATCATCAATGGACAGTTCTTGCACACTTTATCAACCAACACACACTTGCCTAAGGGGTTCAATACTCTAATTAAAAATTGAGTAGACTCTATAGGCAAAGCCTTACTGAATACTAAATTCTTGTATATATAAGAATAAGTTGATCCTAGATCTATTAATGCAATAACTTTTGTATCATAGAGAGTAAAAGTACCAGTAATAACATTTTGAGATGACACTTCTTCGCGAGCGCAAATAGCGTGGCTCGTGCAGGCTCTGGCTTCAGAACACACAGTAGAGTCTTTGGTCATTCTCTGAATACCACTCACATTAACAACATTTTTGGGTGGTCTACCTTTAGCTGAAGTGTTACTCAGCCTCGTGTTTTGTACTGTATCTTGCTCAGCCAACTCAAGACAGTTATGAATGAAATGATCTAATGATCCACATTTAAAATAGGCCCAATCATTCAATCTACAATCACTGATATGTTGTTTTCCATAATGTCTACATTCAGGTCAGTTTTGTCTCACACTGCCAACACTATCAATAGATGTAGGTTGAGCTTTAGAACTCACAGGTTACTTTTTACGATCTCTAATTGAATGTCCTACAGATGCATTAGAACAATTAAACGAGTCTTAGAATTTCTTCGATGCAAACTAATAAGATTTACTAGTTGATCTCTTTTACAAATCTCTTACTTTAAAATTTTCTCTTTTCTTTGTTAAAATCTTCAGCTTTATAGGCTCTTTCAACCAAACCGAATTTTTTTTTCAATTCAAGAATCCCTACTAACAATTTTATATCCTCATTCAGTCCATCAAGGAACCTTTTATATATGATCTCCTCAGTAGAAACATATTCCCGGGCATACTTGCTTAAACGTACAAATTCTCTTTCGTACTTAGTAACAGTATTTCGGCCTTATTTCAATTCTAAAAACTTTTTATGCTTTTGATTGAGGAATCCCTGACTTATGTACTTCTTTCGAAACTCGGATTGAAAGAACTCCCAGTTAACTCGTTCTCTAGGAATCACAGATATCAATGTTTTCCACCAGTGATATGCATTACCTCTAAGTAAAGATACCATACATCGATACACTCATCAAGAGTACAAGACAATTCATCAAATACTCGAATCGTGTTCTCGAGCCAGAACTTATCCCTCTCAGCATCATCAATAATGGTAGCCCAAAACTTCTCAGCCTCATGTTTATGAATCTTATCAACAGGTGGTTTGTTTAATCGTAGAAGATCAATACCTTGAGGAACTACAAGGGTTTGTTAAGGAACAGATGGGATGGAGGTTGTTCAGCAGCCAGATTCATTCGAACAAACTCTGAAAAGCACTCACTCATCATTTGGAAGAAGGCTTGCTTAGCCTCTCCCCCTTGGCTACTTCAAATCGGCCTAGAATCAACCGGCGCTGCCCCTTGAGCAGGAGCGGACACATTACTTTTCACTTCATCAACTATTGCTCGTTCGGGATCAATTTACTATACGAAAACACACTTGAAGTTGTTAGGAATCATCACACTATCACAATTTATATATATGGCACATATAGCTAGACTATCACATGTTACGTTAGTCCTAGAATTGACTAAATCATAGCTCTGATACCAATAAAATGTAACAACCCTATCCCGTATCCGTCATCAGAATAGGGTTACAAGGCATTACCGATCAAAGCATAACATATAAAATATATTTCTCATACATGATTTAGTTTCACTTAAATATCAATCTAACATAATCATATTGCCCGTTATAAGGTTCTACGAGACTTTAAAACATGCTTAAACGAGGTTTGGGACTAAACCAATAATATTTCTAAACTTTGGGAAACTAATAAAATTTTTATACATACAGGGTTCACACGGCTGTGTGAACTGGCCATGTGCCTCACACAACCATCAGACACGCCCGTGTCACAAGCCGTGTGAAAATAGGGCATGCATACTGACTTGCACCACATGGCTGATGACACACACGTGTGCTATGGCCATAGCAAAACTGGAGGGGTTACTTACGTGGGTCACACGGCCAGCCACACGCCCATGTACCATCCCGTGTGCCAAACACGCCTAGTAGACACGTCCGTGTGTCTAGATCGTGTTAAAGATGTAGGGTATACTACCCTATTCGAAAGGTATCCCAAGGGACACACGACCATGTAGCATGACCTGTGTCACACATGGCTGAGACACACGCCCGTGTTTCTACTCAAGTAGACAAAAATAGGTTATCTGCAAAGCCAATTTACCACCTTTCCTCATGCACACCTAGCAACCAAAATGGTACCATTTCAATACATTAATAGGTAACCAAAACATGCTATTTCATACACATTTCGTGCCCTTTATATGTCATCCTTTTCACTACTCAATTTCACAACCAAAAACATACCAAATCAAATTGATACTTTAACTAATATCCACATTTAGGCATAACCCAAATCATCAAGCATTTACTAAACCAAAATGGCATCCAAACATCATCTTAAATTATACCAAAGCTTACCATTTCTCAAACCATAACACATCATTAACAATTTGCTAAATACTTATTCATCAACCATTAAAATAACCATATCATGTCTACCAAAACATAAGGCATCATAAATATATCACATATCACATATTAACTCATAACATAAGTCAAATTTAACATCATCAACAACACCATTTACAAGCCAACTCACATGGCTAAATTTAAAGTTCAGAATATGCCAAAATGACACTAGCCTATACATGCATACCATATATACAAAGCTTCCAAAAGTAATAAAAAGTTGATCGATAGTGTGACGATGTTCCTAATGATCCCCGAATTCGAGTTAGCTTCGATTATCTATAAAACAATGAAAGAACACACAAAGTAAGCTTTAAAATCTTAGTAAGCCATCACATGAATCAAATCATTTCCACCAATAGGCAACTATGAGTAAACATTTATAAGATCACAAACCTTTCTCATTATACACATATTCAATATCATAATTGAATTCATCAAATACTTCCCTTTCATTACTTATATGAATCTCTTGCAATGAATTTCAGATTAACTAATTCTCCTAAAGTCTTTATGGATTTGATGAACTGGATTTTTAGACCGTATTTAAACAGACTTGTTGTTGTGTTTATTAACGGCATTTTAATCTATTCACGAGATGAGTCTAAGATTGTTGATCATTTGAGAATTGTGTTACAAAATTTGAGAGAAAAGCAACTATTTGCTAAATTCAGTAAATGTGAGTTTTGGCTCCGAAAAGTTGGATTCTTGGGACATATTATTTTAGCGGAAGGTATATAAGTTGATTCGAGCAAAATTTCAGTAGTTGTTGATGGGAAACCACTGAGAAATGTATTCGAATTCAGAAGTTTTCTGGGACTAGTTAGATACTATAAACGTTTTGTAAAAGGATTCTCGATGATTGCTACTTCTATAACCAGATTGTTACAGAAAGATGTGAGATTCGAGTGGTACAAAAAATGTCAACAAAGTTTCGATCAATTGCAAGCATTGTTAATTGAGGCATCAGTGTTAGTTTAACCTGAGTCAGATAAATAATTCATGATTTATAGTGATGCATCATTGAATGGTTTGGGTTGTGTTTTGATACAAGAAGGAAAATTTATAGCTTATGCCTTAAGACAATTGAAACTGCATGAAAAGAATTATCCGACGCATGATTTAGAATTGGTTGCTATTGTGTTCACATTGAAAATATGGCGACATCATTTGTACGATGAAAAATTCCACATCTTTATCATTCACAAAAGTTTAAAGTACATAATGACTTAGAAAGATTTGAATATGCAACAACAAAGATGGCTCGAGTTATTGAAAGATTACGAGTTAGTAACTGATTATCATCCGGGGAAAGCAAATGTAGTCACAGATGCTTTGAGTAGAAAATCTCTATTTGCTTTGAAAGCAATGAATAAAAAACTGACTTTGTCTGATGATGGTTTGATTCTAGTAGAGTTGAAAGCTAAATCGGTTTTTCTATAGCAAATTTGGGAAGCTCAAAATTGTAATACTGAATTATAAGCTAAAATAATGGAATGTGAGTTGACTAGTGATTCTGACTATCAAATTGGATAAGATGATTGTTAATTGTTCAAAAACAGAATCTGTGTACCAAAGAATTCTGAGCTCATTCAAAAAATTTTGAATGAAGCACGTAATGGTTGTTTATCTGTTCACCCAGGGAGTACCAAAATATACAATGACTTGAAACAATTGTATTGGTGGTCAGGTATGAAATGACACATTTCTGAGTTTGTATCAAAGTGTTTGATTTTTCAACAAGTTAAAGCTGAGCATCAAGTGCCTTCAGGATTGTTACAGCTTGTGATGATACTAGAGTGGAAATGTGATAGAGTTATGATGGATTTTGTATCGGGTTCGCCCTTATCGCTGAAAAAGAAAGATGTTATCTGGGTTGTCGTTGATTGACTAAAGAAATCTGCACATTTCATTCTAGTACGTATTGACTATTCACTTGATAAATTAGCTGAACTATGCATATTTGAGATCGTTAAGTTGCATGGGGTGCCAATTTTGATTATTCGAACTGTATATATCTGAGTACGTACTGACTTTACATTATTTTAGAAGAAGTCGCAAGAAGCTCTAGGTACGAGGTTGAATTTTAGCATAGCATTTCATCTGCAAACCGATGGTCAGTTTGAGAGAGTAATTCAGATTCTGGAAGATATGCTCTATTGTTGTATGTTGGAGTTTGAAGGCAATTGGGAGAAATATTTGTCGTTGGTTGAATTTGCGTATAACAACAGTTTTCAATCGACCATAAAGATGGCATCGTACGAAGCTTTGTATGGTCGCAAATGTCGAACTCCATTTTATTAGACCGAGTTGAGTGAGAAAAAAATTCTCAGAGTAGATTTGATTCGAAAGACTGAAGATAAAGTGAAAGTAACACGTGATAGTCTGAAAGCAGCTGCAGATCGACAAAAATCATATGCAGATTTGAAACGTAAAGATATTTAATTTTAGATTGGTGATAAAGTATTTTTGAAAGTTTCTCCATGGAAGAAAATCCTTCGATTTGGTTGTAAAGGTAAATTGAGTCCGCGTTTTGTCGGGCCGTACGAGATCATTGAAAGAATAGGACCAGTGACATATCGGCTAGCATTACTGTCAGAATTAGAAAGGATTCATAATTTGTTTCATCTATTGATTTTTGCGTTGATATAGATCTGATCAATCACATATAATTTTTCTGGTAGAGATTGAAATTCAACCTGACATGACTTACAACGAAGAACCAATCAGAATTTTAGCTCGAGAGGTTAAAGATTTGGGAAATAAAATCATAGCTTTAGTAAAAGTCTTGTGGCAACGTCACGAGATTGAAGAGGCTACATGGGAGCCTAAGGAAGCTATGAGAAAATAATACCCTAATCTATTCGCTGGTAAGATTTTCGGGGATGAAAATCCCTAAGAGGGAGTGCTGTAATAGCTAATTTTTAGTCAAATCAGAACAGTGGTTTTGGAACCACAAATCTGAGGTTGAAATATTTATTTTATTATTATTTTAAGGTTTACACCATGATAATATGTTTGTGTGAAAATTTCATTAAGAAATTTTATCATTTGAATGGTCAATTTGATAAAAAAGACTAAATCACTTACAGTGAAAAATTGGAGTTCTATTAGATAAAAGTATCTAATAGCTATGAAATTAAATAGAAGAGGTCTTTATGTTGTAATTAGACCATTATTAAGGTGGGTGGAAATTTATGTACATAGTTTATATGAATTTTAAATGTTTAAGTAAAGTTTAAATTAGTAAATTATAAAATAAATAAAGTTAAAATAATAAAAACATGGTGTCATCTTCACCATTTAGCTTTCACCATTGAAACTAGCACTAAGAAAACACCATTATTGTGTTCTTCATTCTACCAAGCTTGTATAGCTAATTAAGGTACGGTTTTTGTTTCGTTTTTAATGGTTTCTATGTTTTTTAGATCGTTGCAGCTAGGTCTAGGTAACCCAAGGACTATTTTGCAAAATTGCTAAAGATTTTGAATGTTTCCATTAATAAATAAGCATGTGTTTTGAAGTTTGTTGATAGATTATGAATGCTTTTTGATGAATATACAAGTTTTATTATGTGATTTTTAGTGAAAATGCAAATTAGGGGTTAAATTGTGAAATGTGTAAATGTAGTGGTTAAAAAGTGAAATAAGTGAGAAATATGGGCTGCTAGGAACTTATATGTAAATTTGCTAGCATGGGTTATTATTGAATTGCATTAATTTGTGTTTTAATGAAATAAGGACTAAATTGTAAAAGATGTGAAATACTGGGGGCAATTGCGTAAAAATGCCATAAAGTTAATTTTGGACTAAATTGAATAGAGAGATGATTAAATAAGTTAATTTTGATTAAATTTAAATCAAGAAAGGTGAAATACAAATTTAGATCGGAGGAAGAACAAAGTTGCAGAATAGTTGACTCGTTTCACCGTTTTAGCATCCGAGGTAAGTTCGTATGTGATAAATTTCATTATAAATGTATTTTAAATGCTTTGATATTGCAGAAACTATAATTACAAGACTATGGATATGTTCAAAAATGATTCGACAATGATTCGGCATTCAAAATCTCGGTTGAACCTTAGGAATAGATTTGGATACTAGTGGCATGTCATTAGGGAATTGTTGTAATTATGTGATTCGGGTGTTGGTCCTGTATGTCCTACTGGTGGCTGAGTATACCAACATGTGTTGCGGATACTTGATAGTATGTGTGAATAGCACCGTGTAGCTACGTCTTGACCCACAGCTTGTGTGAGTAGGCCCATTGATAGCTCCAGTGTGAGCAGTTTATGTAATATGAGATTAAGATAGCTTCGGCTATATATGTGGCACTTTGGGTGTGAGTTTCTCATGTATCCAATAGTATTCCAAATGGTCCAAAGGGTAAATGAAAGATGTGATTTTAAATCGAATAAGCTTAAATCGAAGAAGTTATGAAGTTCATACATAAGATTATGATAGAAAATGTGAAAGGTTTGTTAGTTAAATGAATTACATGATAATTTGTTCAAGTTAATGATTTCTATATTCATGTTGAGATTTAGTTTATTTCAAATGAGCTTACTAAGCAATATAGCTTACTTTATTTGATTTTTCCATGTTTTATAGTGATTTTAAAGCTAGCTCAGACTTGGGGATCATTGAAGACATTGTCATACTATCCAACTATCAATTTGGTACTTATGAGCTTATGTTTTGAGTATATGGAATGTATAAAGACTTTGGTCATTTTGATATGCATTTTGGTGGTGAATTTTGCCATTTAAGTGAGCATGTGAATTGCTATGTTTTGGTTTGTATATATAGCCATGAGAGTTGGCTTGATTTGGTTATATATATATGTATGTTCATATAAAATATGTATTGTGAGTTCATGGATGGATTTATGATGCTTGTGAATTATAAAGATTGTGGAGGTGAAATGGTTGATATTAGAGTATTTATATGCTGGTGATTTAGATATGTAATGATGCCTGATTGGAAATGTATAAATAGTTGAATTATACATGTGAATTTGATACAAATGGTATGACATGTTTTGTAATTAGTGTGTGTTAAGAAAGGTGGTATAGATTGTGCATGAATTAAGCTTCAATTGGTTGGTTAAAATGTCATATTATACTATGTTTTGGTGCCAATTGGGTTGATGCAGGTGTTCATAAGATAGGGTGGCAATGTGGCTTGGTAAATTGCCTTATTTTGTCCACACGGGCAGAAACACAGGCGTGTGTCTCAGCCATGTGAGATACATGGTGGCTGAGACACACGATCATGTACATGGCCGTGTGTCCCTTGGTGTTGAAATTAAAATCAAGTCAGTATGCTCCACACGGCCTTACACACGGGCGTGTGACTTGGCCGTATGGCATAAGTCAGTATAGCCTACAAGTTTGGCACGACCTAGCACACAGCCTGGTACATGGGCGTGTATGGAAAATTTTAAGGCACATGGGCTAGCCACACAGGCATTTGTGTTGGCCGTGTACCCAAGTTAGAGTGTTACATTGCGTCGAACACGGGCTGGGACCCAGCCATGTGCTCCCATTTTGAATGTCAACACGGCCTGTGACACAAGCGTGTCTGTTGGCCGTGTGAGAGACACGGCTAGGCTGCACGGGTGTTGTCCCCTATTTGGAGAAAAATTTTCTAAGTGTTTTAAAAGTTTCCAAAGTTATCGGTTTAGTATCGAACCATGCCAATGCATGTTTAGATCCTCATAAGCTCGTATTAGGGACAAAATGTTTGGTTGTGAATGGAATGTATATGATTTGATTAAATGTATGTTTAAAATGTGGTCTAAGTCTGATAATGTTCTGTAACCCTATTCCGGTGTTCAATATGGGCGAGAGGTGTTACATATCCTTACTATTTTAATTTATTCCTAACCTGATCCCTATGGAGATGATCTCACTTATCACTTTATTACTTGATTTGAGGTGTGTACTTTCACAATTCACATACCGTTTTACACGCGACAAGTTTTTGGCAACGTTTTCGGGGATTAGCAATTTGGTGAAATTTGATTTTGTTATTTTACTAATTCCATTTGTTTTAACTTAGTTTAATTTAATTTCTACAAGTTTGCCATCAGTGTATGAGAAGAGGCATTCCTGCTAACAAAGAGTATCCTTTTGACCTAGAGGTCAAAAGAATTTTACAAAGAAAGTGGAAAGAACTGCGAAAAATGGCTAGGAACAAAAATGATCCTAGTCTCAACGATAATCCGAATGGTCAAGATATCAATCCTTCTCTTCATAGGGTGATACTTGGTCTAAATGATAATCTGAATTTTTAGGACGATAATCCTCATGCTTGTAGGGTGATAGATGACCATGATATACAATCTGAGAGCATATTGTGCCAGTTTTTTATGACATGAATCCAAGGATAGTTAGACCACAAATACAAGCTCAACAATTTGATCTTAAACCGTAATGTTTCAGATGTTACAAATAGTAGGATAGTTTAGTGGATTACCCACTGAAGATCCAAGACTACATTTAAGACTTTTTCTAGAGGTCTGTGACTCATTTAGACAACAGTGTGTTTTTGAAGATGCTTTTCAGCTTAAACTATTTCCATATTATTTAAGTGATCGTACAAGAGCACGGTAGAATGATTCACCGTCAAGAATAGTGACTTCATGGAATGATCTTTTCTAAAGATTTTTTCTACGGTATAGTCTCCCAAATATGAATGAAAAGCTTAGAAATGACATCACAACATTTTGGAAATCAGAGGATGAAACACTATATGAAGCTTGGGAATGATTTAAAGACTTAATTTGGAAATGTCCAATCCATGAATTTCAACACTGGACTCAAATAGAGATATTCTATAATGGGCTAAATGAATATACGAGGATGGTAGTTGATGCTTCTTCCAACATTACTTTATTGGACAAACCTTAAAATGAAGCATAAGAAATTCTGGATAAGATTGCCAACAATGATTATCAATATCCTACCACAAAACTTGGGACGGGCAAGAGAACTATTAGTACCATGGAGCTAGATAGAATTACTTCGTTAATAGCCCAAGTATCTTTTTTGGCTAATATGATCAAAACAATGAAAAAGCTCACTATAGTTCAAGAGATGAAATCAACCAAGCTTTCGTGTGTTTATTGTGGTGAAGACCATGTGCTTGATGAATGCCTATCAAACCCAGCATCCATGTGTTACATGGGTAATTTCAACTAGAACAATAACCCCTATTCCAACACGTATAATCCAGGGTGGAAGCAACATCTAAACTTTAGTTTGAATAATCAAGGTGTGAGGAATTTTAATAATGCTGCAAGACAAAATGCCAATAGTGCTCCACCTGGTTATAATTATCCTATGCCAAGTCAAACTGTCTAGCAAGGTCAGGAATTGGTTTCATCATCATCATCTATTGAAGCCTTGTTGAAGGAATATATGTCCAAGAATGATGTCATAATTCAAAGTCAGGCTACATCATTCTGAATTCTTGAGATTCAAATGGGGAAAATAGAAAATGTTTTGAATTTGAGACCACAAGGAGCATTGCCAAATGACACTGAGAATTCAAGATCACAAGGAAAGGAGCTGTGCAAGGCTATCACTCTTAGAAGTGGAACCCAGCTTGATGACATTGCTCAAGATGCCACAACACGAGAGGATAACTCTAATAACAACCATGTAAAAATCCTAGAGTTATCTGAAAAACATACTAAACCTAAAAAGGGCAAGTAGCAAAATGTTGTGGCAGGATTAGATCATGTTGTCAACAAGAATGCCATGGAAAAATAATACCAGTAACATAGAGGATGACCACCCTACCTTTTACTCAATGATTTCACAATTCTAAGCAAAATATTTAGTTCAAAAGATTTTTGGATGTACTGAAGTAGCTCCACATCAACATACCAGTAGTTGATGCTTTGGAGAAAATGCCCAATTATGTGAAATTTATGAAAGATATATTGTCAAAAAACCTCATATTGGGAGAACTTGAGATTGTCACTCTCACTAAAGGGTGCACAACAATGTTGACGAATAAATTACCTCCGAAGCTAAAAGACCCAAGGAGTTTACTATCCCAAGTTCAATTGGAAATCATTATGTTAGTAAGGCATTATATGATCTAAGAGCGAGTATAAATCTAATGCCTATGTCTATTTTCAAGAAACTAGGAATTGGAAAATCAAGACCTACTGCGGTTACATTGCAACTGGTTGATCGATCATACGTGCATCCAGATGGTAAAATTGAAAATGTGCTTGTAAGAGTAGATCAATTTATTTTTCCTTTGGATTTCCTTATTTTAGAATGTGAAGTTGACCAAGATGTGTCAATTATAATTGGAAGACCTTTTCTTGCTACTGGCAGGACGTTAATTGATGCGTAGAAGATGACCTGACCATAAGGGTAAATGATCAGCAGGTTACCTTCAACGTATTTAATGCTTTGAAATGTGCTAATGCTAATGATGAATGCCATGCCATTAGGTTGATAGAAACAACAGTGGAGGAGTTCACTAGATTTTGTCATAAAATTCTGACATTGATGAAGACCTATTCGAGCAGAGTGATACAGTAAGTTTTAGGAAATTTAGTCAATTTATGGAAACCAATCAGATAGTAGACAGACCAGGGAAGAAGTTAGAATTCTTGGATTTATCAAATCATTCCTTCAATCGTTCTAAACCTTTTATAGAAGAACCCTCTACACTAGAGTTAAAACCCTTGCCGCAGCATTTGAAATATGCTTACTTGGGTGACAACAATACCTTGCTGGTAGTAATTTCTATGGAGCTCACACCCGAGTAAGAGGGAAGGTTGTTAGAAGTTCTTTAGTGCTTTAAGAAGGCATTGGGATGGACCCTAGTTGATTGAAATGAATTAGCCTTACATTTTACATGTATAAATTTTGTGGGAGGATTGCCCTGGTAATTTCATTAAACAGCAATGAAGAATGAACCTGAGCATGAAAGAAGCTGTCAAGAAAGAGATTACTAAGTGGCTTGATGCTGGCATTATTTATCCAATTCCAAATAGTTCATACGTGAGTCCTGTATAATGTGTACCTAAGAAATGAGGTGTCACAATGGTAAGTAATGATAACAATGAGCTTATATCAACTCACACTATCACGGGATGAAGAGTATGTATGGATTACAGCAAACTTAACAAGACAACTTAGAAGAGCCATTTTCCCCTGACATTCATTGGTTAGAAGTTAGATAGATTAGCTGAGAAAGCTTTCTACTATTTTTTGGATGGTTATTCAGGATATAATCAAATCTTCGTAGCTCCCATTGACTAAGAGAACATAACTTTCACATGTCCATATAGTACTTTTATGTTTAGACGAATGTCGTTCGGGTTATGTAATGCCCCGGTAACTTTTCAACGTTATATGATGATTATATTCTCTAACATGGTGGAAACGTTTCTTGAAGTCTTCATGGATGATTTTTATATGTTTGGGAATTATTGGTTTTATGCCACCGTGAAGAAATAAATCTCGTTTTAAATTGGGAAAAATGTCACTTCATGATTCATGAAGGAATTGTCCTAGGGCATAGGATATCACAAAGAGGAATAGAAGTCGACAGAACAAAAATTGAAGTGATAGAAAAATTGCCACATCACACAAGTGTCAATGGTATTATTAGTTTTTTAGGTCATGTAGGTTTTTATAGAAGGTTCATAAAGGATTTTTAATATGACAGCCCGATTTTGGGCCTAGTTGGAATAGTGGTTTCGGGACCACGAATCCAATGAAGTGAAATTTGTTTTTATTATATTTTCATGGTATACAGTTTTATGGAATGATTTTGTGAAAATTTCGTTCAAAAATTTTGACGTTTGGGCACTCAATTTTGTTAAAAGGACTAAATTGTAAAAAGTGAAAAAGTTGAGTTCTACATGCTAGAGCTGTCTAAATGCTATGAGATTTTAAATTGAAGGTCCTTAGATGGTAATTAGACCATTTGTTAAGTTAGTAGACAAAAATGGACATGAGGTAAGAGAAATTTTATGTTTTAAGTTAGGGGCATTTTGGTTATTTGGCTAATAAATGAATTAAAAATCAAATTAGAAGCCAAATTTTTTCATCTTCTTCCCATGGCCGAAATTCTCAAGGGGGAACCTTAGCTAGGGTTTCTTCATCTTCCAAGCTTGATTGTAAGTCCGTTCTAGCCCCGTTTTTAATTTTTTTATGTTTTTTATATACTTGTAACCTAACCTAGCTATTTCAAGGATTAATTTGAAAGGAAATAAAATTCTAAAATTTTACTCATGAAGAATATTTGTGCATTTTGTATGTCTAATGGTAGAAATTGTATGTTAGATGTAAGATAAACAACTTTTGCTAGGTGATTTTTGATGAAAATGTCAAAAAGAACCTATTTGTAAAAAGTCACAAAATGGGTAGTAAAAGTGTGATTAAATAAAAAATATGGGCTGTTATGAGCACCATTAGTATTCGGGTAGGCTTGGGTAAGGAAGAAATTGAATATATTTCAATTTACGAGCCTAGGGACCAAAGTGTAAAAATGTCAAAGTTTAGGGGAAAAATGTAATTTTTTCCATAATGTGATTTTTGAACTGAATTAAATGAGTTAAATTTGTTATTATAGATCAAGGAAATGAGGTTCGGACCTAGATCGGGGGAAAACAAAGTGTTTGACGATTAGGTCCATTTCTCCTATTTTTGTGCCAAGGGAAGTTCTTATGTAAATAATGCATTGTTTTAATTGTATTTTAAATGCTTTACTATTGTATAAATTATGATTGACGATTGAGCATGTTCGAAAAAATTACGACAAGAGTGAAGTACGAATTGAACTTTAGGAATAGATGGGATACAAATGTCATGACATTTGGGTTACTAAGACTACATGTAAGACAATATCTGGGATATGGCATCGTATGAGATTTCGTGTAAGACCATATCTGGGATATGGCGTAGATATGGTATTTCGTGTAAGACCATAACTAGGCCATTGGCATCGATATGAGATTACATGTATGACCATATCTGGGATATGGTATTGGTATGGTACCGTGTGTACGGAACTCCCGAGTATCCTTTATTATTCCTAGTGGTTCAATGGTTAACTTAATGAGTATGTCAAAGATGAATTGTGTGTAAATCTAATTCGAGATGACTCAGGTATGTACGTAAAACTCAAACTAAATGAGCTCGTTATATGATGAACCCTCGGTAAGGTTATGATTGAGTAAGTTTTGATTATATGATCTTAATAATATTTATGCCAATTATCAACATGTTAATTATTTGTTAGATATTTGGTTATGATGCCTATTATTTGCATGGGAACTTACTAAGGTATAAAGCTTACTCCCCTTCTTTTTTCCCTTGTTTTATAGTGTCACCAAGCTAGCTCAAGGATCAAAGGCTGTCGAAGATCCACTCACGCTATCAACTTATTATTATTTTGGGACCATAGAATTTAACATTTTGAGTTATGGCATGTATAGGGACTTGGTTATTTTGTTATGTGTCATAATTGAATTAGCCTAATGTGTTGGCCTATATTGGTTGATAATTTATTTTTTAAATGGCCATTGTAATTGGCTAATATTGGTTAAGTATATATGCATTTGATGATGTTTTCGTGGATGTGGAAATTTGCATGGTTTAAGTTGATAAGTATGTTATGTTTGTATGTAGTAAATGGTAGCATGTAAAAGATATGTGTATGTCTTCATTGTGGCTGAATTGGTTGAATGTAATTACTTGGATTGGTGCTATGTTTTGTTGTGTAGGTGAGTGCATTACAGGTGACAAAATGGCTTGGTAAATAGCCTTATTTTTGTCCTCACGGGTAGACACACGGACGTGTGTCTAGGCCGTGTGTGACACACGGCTTGTCCCATGGGCGTGCATTCCAGCAGTGTGTCCCCTACACGTTAATGGTTGCAAAACAGAATGCTTAGAATTGAGCACACGGGCAGAGACACGAGCGTGTGTCTTAGCCGTGTGGATGACACGGCCTCAGGCACGGGCGTGTGCCTTGGGCATGTGAAGTTTGCACCTATTTTTTGAAAAATCATAAATTTTAAATCGACCACACAGCCGGGCGTGTGGCTTGGCCATGTGACTTCAATTTGTTATTGGGTGACAAATACAGAGTTACACGGGTTAGGGATATGAGCGTATGGCTTTTAAAACATGAAAAATTTTTAAGTGTTGTGAAATTTTCCAAAGTTCTCAGTTTAGTCCCGAACCGCTTCCAATGTATGTTTTGGGCCTCGTAGGCTCATTTTAGGGACGTTATGAATGTTTGTGAAAATTTATAAATTTGGATAGAAATTTATGTCTCAGTTTTGTGTGACTGCTTGTGTATAAGTCTAGTAATACCTCGTACCCTATTTCGATGTCGAATACGAGTAAGGGGTGTTACATTTCGTGGTATCAGAGCTACGGTTTAGTCGATTCTCAGACTAACATAGCGTGTGTAAGAGTCTAGCTATACATGCCATAAATGAACTGTGATAGTGTGATGACTCCTGAAAACTTTAAATTGTGTTTTCGTATAGTAAATGGATCCCAAACGAGTTGAGGCTGATGACGTTGAAAGTAATGGGCCAAATCTTGCTCAAGGGGCAGCGCCATCTGATAGTAGACTAGGGAAGCCTTTCTCCATATGATGAATGAGTGGTATATGAAATTTGTTCGAACAAATCCGAATACCCAACCTCCTCCACCCCTACCTATTCCTCGATCGGTTCCCATAGCTCCACAAGGTATGAAATTTGTAAGAATGAATAAGCCCCCAGTTGATAAGATCTGAAAGCATGGAGCTGAAGATTTTAGAGTTAACGTGGATGATGATCCCAAAAGAGCCGAGTTTTGGCTCGAACACTCCATCAGGGTATTTGATGATTTGTCTTTCACATCGGATGAGTGTTTAAAGTGTGCCATCTCACTACTGAAGGATTCTGCATATCATTGGTGGAATACACTGGTATCGATGTTACAAAAAGAGAGGGTTACATGGGAGTTCTTTCAAGAGGAGTTCTGAAAGAAATATATTAGTCAGCGATTCATCGATAAAAAACGTAAGGAATTTCTTGCGCTGAAACAGGGTCGGATGTTAGTGACAAAATATGAGCAAGAATTTGTTAGACTTAGTAAATATGCTCGAGAATGTGTTTCCACTAAGGCTATCATATGCAAGAGATTTGAGGATGGATTGAATGAGGATATTCATGTGTTTGTTGGGATCTTAGAGCTGAAACAATTTGTGGTATTGGTTGAGCAAGCCTGTAAGGCCGAAGAGTTGAATAAAGAGAAGAGGAATGCTAATCTTGAAACTAGAAATTTGAGGAAAAGACCTATAAGTAAGTCATTTCCATCTCAATCAAAGAAATCTAAAGAAATGTATTCTCGTTCGAATGTTTCAGTTGGGTATTCAACACAGAGATCGTGGGAAGCTGTAACACCACTAGCCCGTATCTGACACCGGGACAGGGTTCGAGGTGTTACCTGACTTAAACTCAATCAACTCTATAAAATCGAGCCATAAAATTTTGATCAATTTAAAACTTTTCTTTCACAAAAATTTTGTCCCTTAAATGGGTTCACGAGACCCAAAATATACATTAGAGATGGATCGAGACTAAACCGAGAACTTAAGAAAAACTTGGAAAATTCATGCTTTAAGGCTCCACACGCCTGTGTGAGTATAGACCGTATGGTCACACACGCCCGCGTGGCTAGAGACACGCCTGTGTGCCTACCCGTGTGGACAAATACAAGGCTATTTTCCAAGCCATTTTGTCACACTCACAACACATGCACGCATACTTATACAATAACATACAACATGGAAAAATTAGGTACTTAAACATTCCTAACATGTCATGATTATGGCAATTTTACATGCAATAGATATCATACATATTACTCGCATCTTTACCACATTCATGCTATAATCATTATAAACTCATCACGTAATACCATAGCACATACATGTATAATTAAAATGGATTTACAACCCCATAATCAAAATAGGCCAACACATATGGTTAAAGTCATATCACATACTCTAATATTTAAACTCCTATACATGCCATAGACTCAAAGTACTTGAAATCACTACACCAATAGCGTTAGCTTGACAGTGTGATAATATCTCCGACGAACTCCAATCCGAGCAAACCTGACAACCCTATAGAACATGGGAAAGGAAGAGAGAGTAAGCTTTACGCTTAGTAAGTTCCTATGAAAACAATAAGCAACTCATTAACAAGTTTTATCAATGTTTACAACAAAGTCACAAATTCACTACAATTTATCTTCCTGAGCAACAGTCACTAATTTATTTATAACTGGAGATACAAAACTCCAAATCAAGTGCCGTTAACTTTACCTGAAAATAGATTCATATATATTCTATCCATAAAATTTTCATAATTTTTGGTTTAGCCAATAAATACCAGATTTTTCTTAAAGTTTCCCCTGTTTCACTGTTTGACTAATCTGACCACTCTTCACTACAAATCAAATTTCTCATTGTACAGAATTCAAAATATATTCTTGTTGATTTCATTTGAAACTAGACTCATTAAAGAGTCTAAGAATATAAATTTTATCTTATAAACATTTTTTTACAAATTATAATGATTTTCTAAAAACAGAATAGGGGACCCCGAAGTCATTTGGCTCTATCCCACGCCACTTCAATATCTCATTATCAGTAATTCTTTTGCTTACACAGTTTATTTTATAAGAAACTAGACTCATTAAGCTTTAATTACATAATTTATTCAGCTTCTAAATCAACTCCAACAATTTATGGTGATTTTCCAAAATCACATTACTGCTGTTGTCCCAAGCAGATTTATTACAAATTTACTGTTTCACACATTCTTTGCATTCATATTATTTAAACATGTACATCACCAATCAATTTCATCACATATCTATAATTTCACTTAATAATAATCTCAATACAATACATTATGCTCAATGATTCACACACAACCGAGTAAAATGGAAATTATAAGATGGTTCCGCATATAGCCCACCCTGATCGATAATTTACGATGGTTTTACCCTTATTCACATATATGACATAAGCATTTAAATACTTCAGTGTCAACTTTAACTCAACCGAATTTAACCATTGTACCATTTCAAAACCACAGTTACTTTCGTCATTCATATTTAAATGGTATTTCACATAATTCATATAACCTTTCACCATGACCGAATACACACATATACACATGACATCTTCACCTATGCTTCTTATTTCACATTCTTGATCCAATTCCAATCGATCTAACATGTATAAGTATATATCACATACCTGGCCAACTTAATTTTTTTTGAACGAATTCAATTGCCGATTTAACACAAGGTTTCATATTCTTAGACTTTTATCAAATCACCAGCATTTAGCCTGCTAGGTTTTAAACCCGAATTCATCACCGGCACGAAGCCTGCTAGACTTTAAGTCTGAACTCATTCACCGGCATTTCGCCTCTTAGGCTTGAGCCCGATATCATTTCACTGGCATTATAGCCTGCTAGGCTCAAAGCCCGATATTATCTCACCGGCATTATAGCCTACGAGGCCCGAAGCCCGATAATATTATTCACCAGCTTAAAGCTTGCTAGGCCGAGGCCCGAATATCACATTTCGATAAACAATTCACCTGTTCTTTCATACTTTCATAGCTTATACTTCAATTACTTATAAGTAAAACACATATCTATGAACAAAGATTTTCATCCTTTCAACCACATAAGGTTTAAATTCCACATTGGAACACATATCTTAGTACATCATTTAAGAGTATCAAAGTCGACTAGATGTGCTAGTCACATACGGCTCATAACTTTAATTTAATATTCATTCAACACAAAGGACATATGTATATATATATATAGAATCAAACATCTTCTTAATTATGATTATTCAACTCTTAAGCATTTAACATGATCAAACACAAACATTTAAGAACTTACCTTGGATTTTATCAAATAATTACGGATTGACTAATCGACTAGTTTCACTTTCCCTTTATCCAAAATTGGCTCCTTATGCTCTTGAGCTTGAATTAAACAAATTTAACTTATTGTTAATCAACTAATCAAGCATTGTATCATGGGTATATTCAGCTTTCACACATATTAAACATAGTAATAATCATGCACATTATAATCAAAGTGCAATTAATCCCATACACAAACAATATACGACACTTCATTTCCATCTACTTATATACACGTATCACATAAGACTATTTCATACTTTCTATCACCTAAATAAACAAAAAATTTTCCAAATAATTTCTTAAGTCTACATTCGGCATCTATATCCACAAAAACACATTAGCCGCTTATTATAAATCATCTAAACATTTTTCACCTAAATCACACATACATATCATGCTAGCACATAACACCATGATTTTGTCCTAATTTGGACAGCCAATAATTTACAGTATTACAGCAGCATATTAATCAGCTAAGCACCATAAATTTGTCCTAATTTGGACAGCCACTAATTTACAATATCACAGCAGCAAATTAATTAGTAATAAACTATCTTAAGTTCAATTTTAACTCCCTCATGTAGTAACCGAACAGCATGCAAGTTAACTTCCAACATTTGGTCAACATTTAACCTTTACAATGAGCAGCCAAATAAAAAAAATGACAACATTGAACCGAAGTTCCCTTCCTTAAAAACAGCAGTTAATGGAATTTAAATCAAAGGGATTTATATGTTATATTTTCAGCATTTGGTCAGCATTAAACACTTCCAATCAATTGTCAAATTTAATAATCCACAATCACACTTTCCTTCATTTACAACAGCCTGTCAAAGCATTTAAAATAAAAGAATATGCATGCTAAATTTCCAGCATTTGGACAACATTTAAACTTGAAATTTTCCAGCTTTTCACCTTCAATATTTCGAATATTCAAAAGCAAAAGAAGAGTACAACTAATCAATTAAAATTTTTGAACATAATTCAAGGTCTATGTTCAACTGAACATTCATGTTAACTCATAATCAATAAGGTATTAAGTAGAAAATAAAAACATTATTAGCATGCATGCTATCTACATACGACAACCATTCAACTTCTATCTCCTTCTAGCCTTACTAGTTTCTCCATAATAGCCAATTGCCATTAAACAATTAAGCCACAATTATCCTTATTCATCAAGCTCAACTCATCCATCATCACATTTAATACCAAAAACATCAAACACCTTCAAAGACACTCAACAACCCATAGTCGAATGCATCACTTCAAACCAATAACAAAAATTGAGTCATGGGCTATGAAAGGAGCTTAGCAATTAACTCAATTTCTCATAAATTATCAAGAAATAAAATCAAACATACCTCCAATTAGAATCACCAAGGCCAAATATCAAAGAGCCCTTTTTGTTCTACCTTAGATTTTTTTTTTTGCTTACTCCATTGCCGAAATCCTCAAAGTATATTTCCTTCTTTCTTTCTCCAACATTCAGCAAGAACAAGGCAAGGATGTATGGCCTTCTTTTTCTTTTTTCATTAATTTAAACCATTAACTATTATAAAATTAATATATAATGCATATATGGCTATTCAACGATCATCATGGTCGACCACTTACTTAAAAATGGGGAATTTGACATGCAAATCCCCATATTTTAAGCCATGCAATATTTGGCCACTACACTTCAACCTATCACAATTTCAATATTTTTCACATAAGTCCTTTTTAATTAATTTCACATTTAAATGACAAAATCAAAGCATGAAATTTTTCATACATACAGTTTCACTTGAATTGGCATAGAATATAACATTTAATTATTTTTGTGACTCGATTTTGTGGTCCCGAAACCACTTTCCGACTAGGGTCAAATGAGGGCTGTCACAGTAGCAATGCTCTGGTTCTAAATCTCAAGCACTTCAATGGCAAGTGTGGGTAATGTAAGGCCTAATAGACCCGAATGTCAACATTCTGGAAGAAGACATCCCGGTGAGTGTAGGATGAATGACCATGTTTGTTTCAAGTGTGGCTCCCAAGAGCATTTTATTCAAAATTGCCCCGAAATGGCTGAGAAAGGAAAATTTCAAAGTGCTAGGCTGAGTAAAACTACTAATACGGGTAGGCCACAAGGAACACCGAAAATGGAGCTAGTAGTAAAGGTGTGAAATAAGATACAACTGTGAGATCTGAAGCTCGAGCACCTACTATAGCCTATGCCATCCGTGTTTGCGAAGAAGCAACATCTCCCGATGTTATCATTGGTACTTTTTCTCCCTATAATACTAATGTAGTTGCATTGATTGATCCTGGATTGACCCCTTCTTATGTTTGTGTGAATTTGGTAGCTTGTTAGAGCTTGCCTATTAAGTTTACTAAAATTGTGATTAGAGTGTCAAACCTTTTAGGCAAACATGTGTTACTTGATAGAGTTTGCAAGAATTTTCACTTGTTGATTCGACCTCACTATTTTCCGGCTAATTTAATATTGTTGCCATTTGATGAATTCAATGAAATTTTGGGTATGGATTGGTTGACATTGCATGATGCTATAGTGAACTGAAATGTGAAAATGGTGAAACTCTTCGGATTGATTCAGATGAGTTGGGTGAGTTACTTGTTGTGATTTCTTCGATGTCTGCCGAGAAATATATAAGGAAAGGTTGTAAAGCTTATCTTGCTTACGGGTAGAATAAAAAGATGTCTGAATTTAAAATTGAATCAGTGCCAATAGTTTATAAATATCCAGATGTGCTCCCGGAAGAGTTGCTCGGGTTACCAATAGTTAGAGAAGTTGAGTTTGGTATTGATTTAGTACCAGGGACCTTGCCAATATCTATTGCTCCGTATAGGATGGCCCCGATTGAATTGAAAGAATTGAAAGCTCAGTTGCAAGAGTTGACAGATAAGGGTTTTTGCAAGATCGAGTTTTTCTCCCTCGGGTGCTCTAGTATTATTTGTAAAGAAGAAAGATAGATCCATGAGGCTTTGTGTCGACTACCGTCAGCTCAACAAGGTGACTACAAAGAACAAGTATCATTTACCAAGGATTGATGACTTATTTGATCAGTTGAGAGGAGCAACAATATTTTCGAAAATTGATTTGAGATTTGGCTACTATCAGTTAAGAGTTAAAGAGTTGAATGTGTCAAAAACTACTTTCAAGACAACGTATGGACACTATGAATATCTTGTTATGCCTTTCGTGCTAACTAATGCACTTGCTGTTTTTATGGACTTGATAAATAGAATTTTTCGATCCTATTTAGATAAGTTTTTGGTTGTGTTCATCGATGATATTCTGATTTATTCTTAAGATGAGTCCGAGCATGCTAAGCACTTAAGAACTATATTGAAAACTTTAAGAGATAAGCAGTTGTTTGCTAAATCCAGTAAAAGTCAGTTTTGGCTCCGAGAAGTCAGATTTTTAGGACATATGTTTTTCAGTGATGGTATCCGAGTTGATCCAAGTAAGATTTCAGCTATTGCTTATTGGAAACCGCTGAGGAATGTATCTGAAGTTAGAAGCTTTTTAGGCTTAGCTGGTTATTACAGAAATTTTGTAAAAGGATTTTTGATGATTGCTACTCCTATGACTAAGTTGTTGCAAAAAGATGTTAAGTTTGAATGGTTTGAAAAATGTCAACAAAGTTTTGAGAAGTTGAAAACATTATTGACTGATATGCTGATATTAGTGCAACCTGAGCTGGGGAAAGAGAGTGTGATTTATAGTGATGCGTCACTGAATGGATTAGGACGTGTGTTGATGCAAGAAGGCAAAGTGATAGCTTATGCCTCAACACAGTTGAAACTGCACGAGAAGAATTATCTGACGTATGATTTGGGATTAGCCGCCATTGTGTTTGCTTTAAAAATCTAGAGACATCATTTGTATGGTGAGTGTAACACCCCAAACCTGGCTCGGACGTTATGGCTGAATCTGGCGCGTCATATTGAAGTGTTTTAGCGAAAACCTTGTTTTCATTGAAAACCCTTATTAAAATGAGAAACCTTAATTAACTTTAAAAACTCTCTTTCAATAGCGAAAGCTTGTTTAAAACATATTATTTATGAAAGCCTGTCATTTCAAAATTTAGTTGTGGAAACGTAGAAAAACAATATATGATTTAGGAAACCCATGTTCACCTTCTCATAATTACAATGCATAAAGATAACAATCCAAATAATAATAAAAGGGAAGACCTTATTACATTCCAATCTGAAATTACTTAATAAACTAGAAACTATATGCTTTCTTAAAATAAAAATAAAAACAAGTCTAAGTCGTCTTGCTAGCTGGCCACCTCCGAGTCCCTCCAAACATCGAACCTTCTACTGAGCATCACCTAAGAAAAATAAAAGAGGGGGTGAGTTTTCGAAAACTTAGTGTGTACAACCGTTAATGAGTAATAAGCATTCATCAATGCATAAAATCATACACGCAATGCAATGCAGTGCAACCCACCCCTATAATCCAACTGTTACACAACATTTCCATCCCCCGATACACATTATGTGGGGATATAAATATCGACTCACCCATCCGATACACATCAATGGTAGCTCGGTTGTGGAACTACCTTCATTGCAACAAGCTACCAATAACATATTGGGCTTAAAAGCCGTCGTGGACCCACGGTTGTCAAGCAACCATGCGATCCTCATATACTTCCTCCGTTCCATAATTCCCAACCCATATGCAACCTAAACAGAATATTGTATGTATGAAGCAGATATATATGTAACATCCATAAATCTTACATTCAACACATAGGGGTATTTTGCTCATTTTCGCCCTTAGGGGCATTTCGGTAATTTCTCTTTATTAGGTTTATTACTTACCTTGGCCCATTAACAAGTCCACGTTTGCTAAAGTGAACAGATACTATGCGCCAAGTAGGATTTCAAAGAAGAGGAGGTGAGTCATTAAGATCGCTTAAGTACGAAGCTCTCCCTAGATCCAATCCTAGACATGCGTATACCTATTCCCACACCTTAACCTTATGACTCGTCCACGGTCGCAATTGATTAATTAAGTTTTATGTCAATTAAACAGTTATCAAATACTAGGCCCAAAACCCCTTATAAAGCCCAAACAAGTCTACATACGTGCATATGGCCCACTAGGCTCAATCTCATTCATATGGCCCATTAGGCCCAAATCACATTCATATACATGCTTTCATATGATTTCCATCACTTAACATCAAGTTGCCAATTTTACCTATTATGGGCCCAACAGCCCATCGGACCCATTTAGCCCATCCTGGCCCGATTGTCCAAACACGGCATAAGTTCATGGAATCACCTATGGGGCCTCAATAACATATTGGTTTCCACCTTACGAGTGTTCACGCACCCACAAGACTACCGTAGCCAAACTTTCAACTTTTCAGCATTTTGGCTTTTCTGTATTTTGGGATTTGTCGATCTACTTGTGCGTGTGCAGTGTATGTACACACCTGGTAATAAAGCGTGCTACGATCCCCATTACCACGAACCTACAATTGATATCACTCAATGATTACTCACATATACTTATCGAATACTTTACCAAAAGCCGAAATCTCACCTTAACCTTACCTGAAACGCCAAGTCTTAATAGCTTTTCCTTGATTATTAATCACGAGTACTTCTTAGATCTGCATTAACCTTTATTGTTAAAAACATATTAGGTGACTTGTGTCCATCATATGTCACCCTTTACTACTAAAGCCTATTCGACCAACCCTTACTGAAGTGAAGAACACTTACCAAAATCTCACACTTAAGGAGCAAATCAGCAGGGATCTAGAAGACTGGGATTCGATACTAGTCCTACCAGAACTATTAGAAAAAGTGAGGGACAGAGTGATCTATACTAGCAAAATTGATTGAGAGAACAATGCACTTACATTAGAATAGACCGAGTGGAAAGGGTAGTGGCGGCACAGAGGATATTCGGCTCTTGAACCTTGTATGGTGAAAAAGGTTATTCGGAACAAATAAAAGTAGAAATCGTTTGAAACTAGAGGTGAATCAAAAAGAAAATTTTGAGTAGGGAAGAATAGAGAATCGACACAAAGAAAAAGAAGGAAGGACAAGGGATTTTCGGCTTTTAGATCTTTGGAGAAAAAAGGTGATTTTTGGTAACAAGGTAAGGGAGAATTTGGCATTAGCCTGGAAACCTCACAGTTGGCACCTATATATAGCCTTTATGGCCGAATTTCCTATGCCAAAATTCCCAATTCGGCTCCACCTCTTCTTAACTCCTCATCTCCTAATTTTTCTCCCTGATAACTCCCTAATCCCCTCCTCAAAATTTTCCTCTTATCACTCCCTACAGTGTTCATATCCAACGCCACCACTGTTCATCCATTAAGCAAAAATAAATCATTCTTTTGAGCAAGGAGGGATTCGAACCCTAGACCTCCTTGCCATGCATGTGACGCCACTTGCCACTCCACCACAAGGCTTTCTTGTGTCCAATTCTTCCTTCATTTATTTAAAAGCCAACCTACTTGCCCACAAGGTTTTTTTAATAATTAAACCATAATTTTCTTCACCCCTAAGTTCAAAATCAAACCTTAACCAAGACCTACTATCACATAATTAACACTTGACTAGGAATGTTAAGCATAATTTTTTTATCGAAATAGAAAAAAAGATAGTTCGGGATTTTGGGATTTTTGGGGCGTTACAGTGAGAATGCCATATCTCCACTGATCATAAGATTTTAAAATACTTGATGACTCAGAAAGATTTAAACTTGTAGCAATGGATATGGCTCGAGTTACTGAAGGATTATGAGCTAGTAATTGATTCCCACCCGGGTAAGGCAAATGTAGTCACAAATGCGTTGAGCAGAAAGACTTTGTTAGTTTGAGCGCAATGAATACACAGTTGACTTTGTCTAATAATGGTTCAAACCTAGTTGAGTTGAGAGCTAGACCATTATTTCTTTAACAAATCTGTGAAGCTCAGAAATGTGACAGTGATTTGCAAGCCAAAAGTGTCCTTTGTGAATTGGGTAGTGATTCAGATTTTCATATCAGATCTGATGATTGTTTGATGTTCCGAGGCAGAATTTGTGTACCGAAAAATGATGAACTTATTCAGAAAATTCTTCATGAAGCACATAACGGTTGTTTATTTGTGCATCCGGATAGTACAAAAATGTATAATGATTTGAAGAAATTGTATTGGTGGTCAGGTATGAAATGAGATATTTTAGAGTTTGTTTTGAAGTGTTTGATTTGTTAACAAGTGAAAGCTGAACACCAAGTGCCTTCGAGTTTACTTCAGCTAGTGATGGTGCCCGAGTGCAAATAGGATAGGATTACGATGGACTTCATAACTAGGTTGCTTTTGACTCCAGAAAAGAAAGATTTTGTTTGGGTTATTGTTGATAGATTGATGAAATTGGCTCATTTTATTCCAGTACATACGGACTACTCACTTGATAAGTTAGCTGAATTGTACATTTCGGAGATTGTGAGATTGCACGGTGTGCCTATGTCTATTATTTTAGATAGAGATCCAAGGTCCACTTCGAGATTTTGGAAGAAGTTAAAGAGGCTTTAGGTACAGAGTTGAACTTTAGTACCGTATTTCATTCGCAAACCGACGGTCAGTCTAAAAGAACGATTTAGGTACTCGAAGATATGATCCAATGTTGTGTTCTAAAATTCAAAAGTAGTTGGGAAAAGTATCTACCATTAGTCGAGTTTGCTTATAAGAACAGTTTTCAGTCGAGTATTAAGATGGCACCTTATGAGGAATTGTATGGCCGCAAGTACCGAACACCGTTGTATTGGACAGAGCTTAGTGAGAGACAGATTCACAAGGTTGAATTGGTAAGAGAAACCGAAGAAAAACTGAAAGTAATTCATGACTGTCTGAAAGCAGCTTCAGATCGATAGAAGTCGTATGCAGATTTGAAAAGAAAAAAGATTGAGTTTCAAGTTGGTGATAAAGTATTTTTGAAAGTATCTCCGTGGAAGAAGATTATGAGATTTGGCTATAAAAGCAAGTTGAGTCCACGTTTCTTTGGGCCATATGAGGTTATCGAAAGAATAGGGCCAGTGGCATATCGGTTATGTAATATCCTGATTTTGGGCCTAGTCAGAATAGTGGTTTCGTGACCACAAAATCCGAGATAGAAATAATTATTTTATGATTATTTTAAGGTCTATGATATGATTGCATGATTGTGTGAAAACTTCGTGAAGAAATTTTATGCATAAAGTGCTTAAATTGAAATTAGGGACTAAATCGAATAATTTGTAAAACTTGCATTCTAGAAGTTTCTAGTATGAAATTGTTTTGAAATATTAATTAGGAGGTATTAAATAGAAATTTTACCAATTTCTAAGTCTATGGACAAAAATTGGACATGGATGGAATTTTTGGAAAGTTTAGTAGTAAGGGCATTTTGGTCATTTAGGGGTAAAATGAATTAAAATACAAAATTAAAAGCCAATTTTGCTCATCTTCAACCCCATGGCCGAATATAGCAAGGAGAAACCATGGCTAGGGTTTTTCAAGCTTCCAAGCTCGATTGTAATTCCGTTTTAGCCTCGTTTTTAATGATTTTTACGTTTTGGAGTCCCGGTAGCTCGATTAAGCTTATGCTAGCAATAATTTAACCTAGGGTTTATACTTGGAAAAATACCCATAGGTGAAATTTGTGTATTTTGGTGTTTTAAGATAGAATATGAGGTTTTAAATTATGTTAGACAACTTGTGCTACTCGGTTTTAAGCGAAAACGAGCAAAAGGGCTTAATCGGTAAAAATACCTAATAGTCATAAGTACATGTTAGAGTGAGCATTTGATGTTGCCATAGAAGGAAAAAATGATCAGCATGTCATAAAACATAAGAAAATAGGCTAAAGTTTAATTTATTAGCTTTGGGGAAAAAGTGTAAATATGCAAAAGTTTAGGGGCAAAACTGTAATTTTGCCAAAATATGATTTTGGGTCAATTTGAATAATGTGAGTCCTAATTATACTATATTTTAAATGATAGAGCAAGGAAAACTAAAATTCGGGCTAAAATGGGGAAAATACCAAGTTGTGGACGAAATGGTAAAAGTAGCCATTTTCGCATACGAGGTAAGTTCATATGTAAATGTTGGTAACATAGTTATTATTTTAAATGTTTTTATGTTATTTAAATGATATGATAATTATTATGAAATATTATACTTGTGATAATTGTTTGATAATATGTCAAATTATGTGATATACTTGGAAAATGTGAAATACTACCGAGTATCGGTATCGGCATTCCGTAGAAGATGGTTGAGACACATGATTGGGAAAAAGGTCCCGTTGAACCTTAGGAATGGATTAGGATACAAGTGACATGTCACTAGGATGGTTGAGCATCCGAACTCGTTGAGTTGAGTCCGAGTTCACTTATGGATGCAAATGTCCGAACTCGTTGAGTTGAGTCCGAGTTCGTGAGATGTAACTAGGCATCCGAACTCGTTGAGTTGAGTCCGAGCTCACTCATGGATGCGAAAGCCCAAGCTCGTTGAGTTGAGTCCGAGTTCGCTTATGGGCGGGTTACATAATAGCTTGGCTACATATGTGGCACTTATGTGCAAACTTTCCATGTATCCGAATTATATTCCGATGAGTTCAACGGGTAAAATTCTACTCAAATGGAGGAATACTCAAGATGAAAGAGACGTATTGGTAAGTGTTGTGAAATGGATACTTTCAACAGGTATGTACTTAACCCTCGGGTTGAAAACTCGATATAACAACAATATGGTAAGATGATAAATGAAAATGTGATATGAATGTCTTGGTGATGATTATGCAAATGATGTTTTATGTTTTCTTATATGGTTATGTTACTTGCTATTTGCATGTGAACTTACTAAGCATTTATGCTTACTCCCTCCTTTTCATTCCTTGTAGTTTTGACAAGCCAGCTCGGAAATCGGGAACGGTCGGAGGCTCGCTCACACTATCCGTATACCATCTTGGCATAATGGCTTGTATATTTTGAGTATGGCATGTATAGCATTATAATCATTTTGTATATATGGTCTTATGATATGGTTATTGAGTGGTATGGAAATGCTTGGTAATGATTAGCCATTGGAATGGCTAATCCTGATCATATTTGGTGTTATGTATGTCAAATCGCTAGCTAATCCATGGAAACCATGAAATAGGTAAAATTTACCATAAAATAGATTCAGACAGCAGTAGTGACGTGAATTTGAAAAATCACTAAAAATAGTAGAAATGGAATTAAATAATGAATAAGTTATGGAATCGAATCTTGATGAGTCTATTTTCATTTGGAAGAAGCGAAACAGGTATATGAGCTATACTTTATGAGATGTTTAAATTTTTGTGAAACAGGGCCAGAGCAATTTCTGGATCCCCTATTCTGACTTTGGAAATTCACCATAAATTTTAAAAAGATAATTAGAAGTCATTCTTTATATTTACAGATTCCTTATTGAGTCTAGTTTTATTAGAGAGAAACGGCATAGTCATTGAAGCTCTGTATAGGGAGATATCTGATTCGTAATACACAGAGGTCAGAGTAGTCCAACCCTAAAACATGGGAGACTTTAACTAATAAACTGTACTAATTGGCCCGACCAAAAATTCTAGAAAACAATTAGTAGATAGATATATGAGCCTAGTTTCAGGAAAAATTTACGGAATTGGATTTTGAATTTTTGAACTCGAGATATTATTTTTAAAGCGATTGTGATGCAGTTAGCCAGCTTGTCTAGAAATTTTAAAATGAATTGTATGAGCTGTTTAAGTAATGAATTAAGTCTATTAACACCTCGTGTTCGACTCCGGCAATGGTCTCAGGTACGGGGCATTACAGTTAGTGGTATCAGAGCAGGTTTAGTCGGTTCTCGGACTAACCGAGCATGTGTAAAAGTTTAGCTATACATGCCACTGATTTGTGATAGTGTGATGTCTTCCGACGCGTATGAGTACCGTCTTATTTAGACAGGGTACTCTCCAACCGAGCTGTGCCGACCATGTTCAATGTTATGTGAAGGTATTTGAGTAAAATTATGATTATGATAAGTCTCGGTTTAGAAAAGTATGAATAAAGGTTTATGATACATATGTGATAAATATTCATATTTGCTTAATGCTCATATGATGTAGTGTATGTGGCTTACTTGATAAGATGAACGGAAAAAATAGAAAGTAGTAGAGGTATGAATAAAGATTATAATATTATGATACGAATGAAAATGTCCTTGACTTGATTTGGACGTCGAATGTTGATGAATGTTAATGATATATAATTTTTATGAGATAAAGGATTATAATGAAATGAACTTATCTATGTTAAATTGTTGGACTGAATTATATGATTGTAATGATATGTACACGATGATGCACGAAATGAAAGTTGTGATTGTGATGCAAATATCTATGTTTGTTTGGCCTTATATGATGTCATGAGCATGAATTAAATTAATTAAATGAATGGATAAGTAAAGCTATCTAAAAAACATAGAATGTATGCATAAGTATATTGTCTAAATGGACAATAGGAAAATTTGTGTAAGCCAACATGAATGTTGCATTGCCTGAATGAATAACATGATTTTGATGATGTTGCTATGATGATGGAAGTTGTGTCATATGTGTATGTATAAGAAAGTCGAGTCAGAGGTCCTACAACCCCTCCCCCTTACCGAAATGGTACTTATAATGGAATTTCATGAGATTTGTATTAAATAAGTTTCCGGTTGAGAACCCAAAGAGTACAGTGATAGAATAATTATAAGTATGATTAGAGATTGAAAATGAGCTGATAAGTAAAGTCAGAGCCAGTAAAGTATCGGATTGACGTAAAGATTATTGGAATTATGCACTGTCCCAGCTAGAGAAGGAATTCTCTTTGGTAAATCGAATTACTCAGGTGCAAAGTCGAGAAAAGTGTAAATTGAAATTTATTCAGAATTGGCCTTCTTTAGTGAATGGTTTAATATGAAATTTGTGACGGCAAAACTAGTTGGGGAAATGATAATTGAAATGTGAACTATCTGAGTGTGACAGTTATGACTAGACAGATTTAGCAGTCTCTTTTGAGATGTTCTATGTGTTTACCCGTTCTCAGAAATATTTCTATGGCTATTGATCTTCTGAAGAAATTCTTGTTATATGGGAATGTCTTCTAATTCTAGTGTTGGATGAAAGCATTTGTAGTCTGACTGGTTTATAATTTATATTGCTCTATTTCATCGGGTATTCTATTTCATTTCGTCTGATAAGAATTGATGAGAGAATACATATGATATTATGATTCTGTTTCTTCTACTTGATGCTTCATCTGATATATATGTATGGGAAGATATATTGATCTTGTTATATTTGATTTCAGTGGGATTAAATGATGTTTTCTTCTGGACTTTCTTTCTTTGAAGAATTATCGGGGTATTCCGTATTTTCTCTATGAGTTTGGTTTTCGATTCTCCGGCATAGTATTGTATCTTGGGTTTCTTTATCCTGGATCTCTTTATCCTGGATTTCTTTATTCCGGGTTTCTCTATCTTGGATTTCTTTATTCGGTTTCCTTGTTATCTTTGTTCCATAATTTTTCAATTATGACTCGTGTTCGAAGTGCGTTCTTCAGCTCGTGATAATCATGTCAAATATGACTATACTTCTAATTTGATCTTGGTAATGTGGTGATTTTAGTATTGGGGTTTTTTTTTCTAATTTCTGTGTAAGGATTTGACATCAGTAAAGGCATAGGTGATAAAAGCGCGAGTTTCAGTCGATATGGTAAATTATTTATTTGAAAGATTTCATGTGACAATTATGTCAGGATTATTTTTCCCAAGTCTAATAATAGAATTTCATTTTGTACGGATAAAAGAGTAAATAGTTTGAACGAGAAATGTATATTTATTAGAAAGAGTTTGATATTAGTTAAAGTCACTACGAATGATAAGGTTTTCGTCTTGTGAAAGCTGAAAAATTTATTACATGCTGACAGAGTTCGGATAGATGAGAATATTGGTAACCAAAGTGTCTGAACTAGACTAGTCTACATTGAGTAAAGACTTCCTGACTTTCAGTAATGTACTGTTGTATTAATTGTGATGTGTTTCAAGACAGTGAGGTAATGTGATAGTTTAGAGCATTCGATGTTACATAAAATCGAAGTTGTTAAAGGGGTTAAAGCTGAGCATTGGGATCTATCAAAATTATCCTTGTCAGTGTTGATATTGGGATGGAAATGAGAAGGATTATTCTTGAGGCCATATCAGAATTATTTCTATGGCGGAAAGAGGAAAATGTGATGTATCCTATTGTTAAATGTTTGGCGAGATCTATAAATCATATTGGTATTGAATGAATTTCTACTCATCAGATCTATGGAATTTCAGGTCTCTTTGATTGTTGGATTTCTTGGAATTCCGGTCTCCATTAAATCAAGTTGAGATCCGGGTTTTATGTCCTTGTATCATGGGAAACTGAGAAGGGTTGAAAGTTTAAGAACAGTTGAGAGTTGAGACAGTAAGCTTTTAGATCATATGAGAAATTGAAGAGATGTATTGGAGGTACAGTCTAAATTCAAGTTCTTCGGCACCGAATATGATATTAAAAGTGAAGACCACTTTTCTGGTAAGATTTTTGGGGACGAAAATCCCCTGAAGGGGGGAGAGTTGTAATATCCTGATTTTGGGCCTAGTCAGAATAGTGGTTTCGTGACCACAAAATCTGAGATAGAAATAATTATTTTATGATTATTTTAAGGTCTATGATATGATTGCATGATTGTGTGAAAATTTCGTGAAGAAATTTTATGCATAAAGTGCTTAAATTGAAATTAGGGACTAAATCGAATAATTTGTAAAACTTGCATTCTAGAAGTTTCTAGTATGAAATTGTTTTGAAATATTAATTAGGAGGTATTAAATAGAAATTTTACCAATTTCTAAGTCTATGGACAAAAATTGGACATGGATGGAATTTTTGGAAAGTTTAGTAGTAAGGGCATTTTGGTCATTTAGGGGTAAAATGAATTAAAATACAAAATTAAAAGCCAATTTTGCTCATCTTCAACCCCATGGCCGAATATAGCAAGGAGAAACCATGGATAGGGTTTTTCAAGCTTCCAAGCTCGATTGTAAGTCCGTTTTAGCCTCGTTTTTAATGATTTTTACGTTTTTGGAGTCCCGGTAGCTCGATTAAGCTTATGCTAGCAATAATTTAACCTAGGGTTTATATTTGGAAAAATACCCATAGGTGAAATTTGTGTATTTTGGTGTTTTATGATAGAATATGAGGTTTTAAATTATGTTAGACAACTTGTGCTACTTGGTTTTAAGCGAAAACGAGCAAAAGGGCTTAATCGGTAAAAATACCTAATAGTCATAAGTACATGTTAGAGTGAGAATTTGATGTTGTCATAGAAGGGAAAAATGATCAGCATGTCATAAAACATAAGAAAATAGGCTAAAGTTTAATTTACGAGCTTTGGGGAAAAAGTGTAAATATGCAAAAGTTTAGGGGCAAAACTGTAATTTTGCCAAAATATGATTTTGGGTCAATTTGAATAATGTGAGTCCTAATTATACTATATTTTAAATGATAGAGCAAGGAAAACTAAAATTCGGGCTAAAATGGGGAAAATACCAAGTTGTGGACGAAATGGTAAAAGTAGCCATTTTCGCATACGAGGTAAGTTCATATGTAAATGTTGGTAACATAGTTATTATTTTAAATGTTTTTATGTTATTTAAATGATATGATAATTATTATAAAATATTATACTTGTGATAATTGTTTGATAATATGTCAAATTATGTGATATACTTGGAAAATGTGAAATACTACCGAGTATCGGTATCGGCATTCCGTAGAAGATGGTTGAGACACATGATTGGGAAAAAGGTCCCGTTGAACCTTAGGAATGGATTAGGATACAAGTGACATGTCACTAGGATGGTTGAGCATCCGAACTCGTTGAGTTGAGTCCGAGTTCACTTATGGATGCAAATGTCCGAACTCGTTGAGTTGAGTCCGAGTTCGTGAGATGTAACTAGGCATCCGAACTCGTTGTGTTGAGTCCGAGTTCACTCATGGATGCGAACGCCCAAGCTCATTGAGTTGAGTCCGAGTTCGCTTATGGGCGGGTTACATAGTAGCTTGGCTACATATGTCGCACTTATGTGCAAACTTTTCATGTATCCGAATTATATTCCGATGTGTTCAACGGGTAAAATTCTACTCAAATGGAGGAATACTCAAGATGAAAGAGACGTATTGGTAAGTGTTGTGAAATGGATACTTTCAACAGGTATGTACTTAACCCTCGGGTTGAAAACTCGATATAACAACAATATGGTAAGATGATAAATGAAAATGTGATATGAATGTCTTGGTGATGATTATGCAAATGATGTTTTATGTTTTCTTATATGGTTATGTTACTTGCTATTTGCATGTGAACTTACTAAGCATTTATGCTTACTCCTTCCTTTTCATTCCTTGTAGTTTTGACAAGCCAGCTCAGAAATCGGGAACGGTCGGAGGCTCGCTCACACTATCCTTATACCATCTTGGCATAATGACTTGTATATTTTGAGTATGGCATGTATAGCATTATAATCATTTTGTATATATGGTCTTATGATATGGTTATTGAGTGGTATGGAAATGCTTGGTAATGATTAGCCATTGGAATGGCTAATCATGATCATATTTGGTGTTATGTATGTCAAATTGCTAGCTAATCCATGGAAACCATGAAATAGGTAAAATTTACCATAAAATAGATTCAGACAGCAGTAGTGACGTGAATTTGAAAAATCATTAAAAATAGTAGAAATGGAATTAAATAATGAATAATTTATGGAATCAAATCTTGATGAATCTATTTTCATATGGAAGAAGCGAAACAGGTATATGAGCTATACTTTATGAGATGTTTAAATTTTTGTGAAACAGGGCCAGAGCAATTTCTGGATCCCCTATTCTGACTTTGGAAATTCACCATAAACTTTACAAAGATAATTAGAAGTCATTCTTTATATGTACAGATTCCTTATTGAGTCTAGTTTTATTAGAGACAAACGGCATAGTCATTGAAGCTCTGTAGAGGGAGATATCTGATTGGTAATACATAGAGGTCAGAGTAGTCAAACCCTAAAATAGGGGAGACTTTAACTAATAAACTGTACTAATTGACCCGACCAAAAATTCTAGAAAAAAATTAGTAGATAGATATATGAGCATAATTTCAGGAAAAATTTACGGAATTGGATTTCGAGTTTTGGAACTCGAGATATTATTTTTAAAGCGACTGTGATGCAGTTAGCCAGCTTGTCTGGAAATTTTAAAATGAATTGTATGAGCTGTTTAAGTAATGAATTAAGTCTATTAACACCTCGTGTTCGACTCCGGCAATGGTCTCGGGTACGGCGCATTACAGGTTAGCTTTACCAATAGAGTTGGAAAGGATTCATAATGTCTTTCATATGTCGATGTTGTGACAATATCGTTCTGATACTTCGCATGTGATTTCTCCAACAGAGATTGAGATTCGACTGGATATGACGTATGGTGAAGAACCGATCAAGATTTTAGCTCGGGAAGTTAAACAGTTGAGAAATAAGAGTTCAACTGTAGTGAAAGTTTTATGCAACGACATGGGATCGAAGAGGCTATGTGGGAACCCGAGGAGGCTATGAGAAAACAATACCCAAACCTATTTTCTGGTAAGATTTTCAGGGACAAAAATCCCTAAATGGGGGAGAGTTGTAACAGCCCGATTTTGGGCCTAGTCGGAATAGTGGTTTTGGGACCATGAATTTGACATAGTAAAATTTTTTTATTATATTTTCATGATCTATAATTTTATGGAATGATTCCATGAAAATTTCGTTCGAAAATTTTGACGTTTGGGCACTCAATTTGGTCAAAAGGATTAAATTGTAAAAAGTACAAAAGTTGAGTTCTACATGCTAGAGGTGTCTAAATGCTATGAGATTTTAAATTGAAGGTCCATGGATGGTAATTAGAACATTTGTTAAGTTGTAGACAAAAATTGACATGAGGTAAGAGAAATTTTATGTTTTAAGTTAGGGGCATTTTGGTTATTTGGCTAATAAATGAATTAAAAATCAAATTAAAAGCCAAGTTTTGTCCATCTTCTTCCCATGACCAAAATTCTCAAGGGGGAAACATAGCTAGGGTTTGTTCATCTTCCAAGCTCGATTGTAAATCCGTTCTAGCCCTATTTTTAATGATTTTTATGTTTTTGAGATCCTTGTAACCTAATCTTGCTGTTTCAAGGACTAATTTGAAAGAAAATCAAAGTCTCAAATTTTACCCATGAATAATATTTTTGCACTTTGATGTCTAATCGTAGAAAATGTATGTTAGATGTAAGATAAACAACTTTTGTTAGGGGATTTTTGATGAAAATATCAAAAATGACCTATTTGTTGTCACAAATGGGTATTAAAAGTGTGAATCTATTTCAATTTACGAGCCTAGGGACCAAAGTGTAAAAATGTCAAAGTTTAAGGGTAAAAATGTAATTTTTCCATAATGTGATTTTTGAACTGAATTGAGTAATGTGAACAATAAATGAGTTAAATTTGTTATTATAGATCAAGGGAAACGAGGTTCAGACCTAGATCGGGGGAAAACAATGTGTTTGACGATTAGGTCCATTTCTCCTATTTTTGTGCCGAGGTAAGTTCTTATGTAAATAATGCATTGTTTTAAATGTGTTTTAAATACTTTACTATTATATGAATTATGATTGACCATTGAGTGTGTTCGACAAAGTTACAACAAGAGTGAAATCCCTGTTGAACTTTAGGAATAGATAGGATACAAATGTCATGACATTTGTGTTACTAAGACTACGTGTAAGACCATATCTGGGATATGGCATCGTATGAGATTTCGTGTAAGACCATATCTGGGATATCGCGTCAATATGAGATTTCATGTAAGACCATAACTAGGCCATTAGCATCGATATGAGATTACATGTAAGACCATATTTGGGATATGGCATTGGTATGGTACTGTGTGTACGGAACTCCCGAGTATCCTTTAGTATTCCAAGTGGTTCAACGGGTAACTTAATGTGTATGTCAAAGATGAATTGTGTGTAAATCCAATTCGAGATGACTCAGGTATGTACGTAAAACTCAAACGAAATGAGCTTGTTATGTGATGAACCCTTGGTAAGGCTATGATTGAGTAAGTTATGATTATAAAATCTAAATAATATTTATGCCAAGTATCATCATGTTAATTGTATGTTAAATATTTGGTTATGATGCCTATTATTTGCATGGGAACTTACTAATCTATAAAGCTTAAACCCCCTTTCCTTTCCCTTCTTTTATAGTGTTACCAAGCTAGCTCGGGGATCAAAGGCTGTCAGAGATTTACTCACACTATCAACTTATTATTTTGGGTACTAAAGAATTTAACATTTTGAGGTATGGCATCTAGAGGGACTTGGTTATTTTGTCATGTGTCATAATTGAATTGGCCCATATTGGTTGATAATTCATTTTGTAAATGGCCATTGTAATTGGCTAATATTGGTTTAAGTATATAAGCATATGATGATGTTTTCATGGATGTGGAAATTTGCATGGTGTAAGTTGATAAGTATGTTATGTTTGTATGCGGTAAATGGTAGCATGTGAATAATGTGTGGATGTCTTGATTATGGCTGAATTGGTTGAATGTAATTGCTTGGATTGTTGCTATGTTTTATTGTGTAGGTGAGTGCATTAAAGGGTGACAAAATGGCTTGGTAAATAGCCTTCTTTTTATCCATACGGGTAGATTCATGAGCATGTGTCTAGGCCATGTGTGACACATAGCTTGTCCCTTGGGCTTGTGTTTCGGTCGTGTATTTCCTGACCTTAATGGTTGCAAAATAGAATGCTCAGAATTGAGCACGCAAGTAGAGACACGGACGTGTGTCTCAGCCGTGTGGATGACACGGCCTCAGGCACGAGCGTGTGCCTTGGGCGTGTGAAGTTTGGACCTATTTTATGAAAAATCATAAATTTTAAATTGACCACATGGCCTAGCACAGTGTAATGCCCCAAAAATCCCAAAATATCAAGCTTTTTTTTTCGGTTTTGATAAAAATTATGCTTAGCATTCCTAGTTAAGTGTTAATTATGTGATAGTAGGTCTTTGTTAAGGTTTGAGTTTAAACTTAGGGGTGAAGGAAATTATGGTTTAATTATTAAAAGAACCTTGTTGGCAAGTAGGTTGGCTTTTAAATAAATGAAAAAAGAATTGGACACAAGAAAGCCTTGTGGTGGAGTGGCAAGTGGCGTCACATGCATGACAAGAAGGTCCGGGGTTCGAATTCGTCATTGCTTAAAAGAAGGATTTATTTTTGCTTAAGGGATGGACAGTGGTGGCGTTGGATATGAACACTGTAGGGAGTGATAAGAGGAGAAATTTAAGGAGGGGATTAGGGAGCTATCAGGGAGAAAATTTAAGAGATGAAAAGTGAAGAAGAGGTGGAGCCGAATTGGGAATTGGGCATAAGAAATTCAGCCATAGAGGCTATATATAGGTGCCGAATGTGAGGGTGCCAGGCTAATGCTGAATTCTCCATCACCTTGTTGCCAGAAAGCACCTTTTTTTTCTCCAAAGATCTAAAAGCCGAAAATCCCTTGTTCATCCTTCTTTTTCTTTGTGTCGATTCTCCATTCTTCCCTACTTAAAGTTTTCTTTTTGATTCACCTCTGATTTTAAATGATTTATACTTTTTTTTGTGCCGAATAACCTTTTTCACCATACAAGTTTCAAGAGTCGAATATCCTCTGTGCGCTACTACCCTTTCCACTCGGTCAATTCTAGTGTAAGTGTTTTGCTCTCTTAATCGATTTTGCTAGTTTAGATCACTTTGTCCCTCACTTCTTCTAATCGGTTTTGGTAGGATTAGTATCGAATCCCAATCTTTTGAACCCCTGCCGATTTTCTCCTTAGGTATTGGTAAGTGTTCTTCACTTTAGTAAAGGTTGGCCGAATAGACTTTAGTAGCAAAGGGTGACATATGATGGATAGAAGTCACCCAATATGTTTTTAATGATAAAGGTTAATGCAAATCTGGGAAGTACTCGTGATTAGTGATTAAGGAAAAGCTATTAAGACTTGGCGTTTCAGGTAAGCTTAAGGTGAGACTTCGACTTTTGGTAAAGTATTCGATAAGTATATATGAGTAATCATTGAATGATATCGATTGTAGGTTCGTGGTAAATGGGATCGTAGCACGCTTTATTACCAGGTTTGTACATACACTGCACACACACAAGTAGATCAGAAAATCCCGAAATGCCGAAAAGCTGATATACTGAAAAACAGTAATGCCGAAAAGCTGAAAGTTTGGCTACAGTAGCCTTGCGAGTGCACAAACACTTGTAAGGGGGAAACCAATAGGTATCTGAGGCCCCATGGGCGATTCCATGAACTTGGGCCGTGTTTGGGCTAACCAGACCAGGATGGGTTAGGTGGGCTCGATAGGCTGTTGGGCCCATAATAGGCAAAATTGGCAACTTGATGTTAAAGTGATGGAAATTATATAAAAGCATGTATATGAATGTGATTTGGGCCTAATGGGCCATAGGAAAGTGATTTGGGCCTAATGGGCCATAAGAATGTGATTTAGGCCTAGTGGGCCATATGAATGATATTGAGCCTAGTGGGCCTAGTGGGCGATTGAAAGAGAGTTTTTATAAGTTTATTAAGGTTTCTCATTTTAATAAGGGTTTTCAATGAAAACAAGGTTTTCACTAAAACAGTTCAATGTGACGCGCCCGATTCGGCCATAACGTCTGGGCTGGGTTCGGGGTGTTACACACAGGGCATGTGACTTGGTCAGGTTACTTCAATTTGTTCTTGGGTGACAAACAGAGAGTTACACGGGTTAGGGACACGAGCGCGTGTGACCACACTGCCTGCCCACACAGGCGTGTCCCAAGCCATACGGGCATGTGGCTCTTAAAACATGAAAAGTTTTCTAAGTGTTGTAAAATTTTCCAAAGTGCTTGGGTTAGTCTCGAACCACTTCCAATGTATGTTTTGGGCTTCATAAGCTCGTTTTAGGGACGTTATGAATGTTTGTGAAAAGTTATAAATTTGGATGGAAATTTACGTCTCGATTTTGTGTGATTGCTTGTGTATAAGTCCGGTAATGCCTAGTATCCTGTTCTAGTGTCGAAAATGAGTAAGGGATGTTACATTTAAGACAATTGAACCCTTTTGCACTTTGTTAGAGCAAAATAGACCTTTCAGTTTTGATGAACATTGTTTGGTAACCTTTGAAGAGTTAAAGAAAAAACTTATAATAGTACCAATTATAGTAGCTCTAGAATGGACGCTGTTGTTTGAACTCATGTGTGATGCCAACGACTATGCTATGGGAGCCATGTTGCAGCAAAGGAAACACAAAATACTACATGCAATATATTATGCTAGGAGAACTTTATTAGGAGCACAATTTAATTACACCACCATAGAAAAGGAGTTAATGGGTTCTGTTGTGTTCACGTTCGATAAATTTTATTCTTATCTAGTTGGTATAAAGGTTATAGTCTACACAGTTCATTCTGTTATTAAGTATCAAATGAGCAAGAAGGATGCTAAGCCATGGTTGATTAGGTGGATACTTTTTCTACAGGAGTTTGAGTTGGAAATTAGAGATCAGAAAGGGACTAAGAATCAAGTGGCTGATCACTTATCGAGTTCAGAATCTGGAAGTAAAGATGATCATGACACGCTTATTAAAGAAGAATTTTCAAATGAATAGTTGTTAGTTGCCACGACATTACCTTGGTATGCCGACATAGTGAACTATTTAGTGAGTAGTGTCTTGCCAACCGATCTCAACAATCAAAGAAGATGAAAATTTCTTGATGATGCCAAGCACTATTATTGGGATGAACCTTTCTTTTTTAAGCATTATGCTAACCAAATAATTAGTAAATGTGTCCCTGATGATGAAATCCATAACATTCTATGGAATTGTCATTCAGTTGCATATAAAGGACATTTTGGAGGGATGAGAACAGTTGCCAAAGTACTTCAGTCAGGATTTTATTGGCCAAGTCTGTTCAAGGATGCTCATGAATTTTATCAATCATACGACCATTGTTAGAGAACAAGAAATCTATCTAGAAGACACAAAATGACATTCCAAAGTATACTAGAGATTCAGTTATTTGATGTATGGGGAATAGACTTTATGGGTGCATTTTCACCATCAGTAGGCAAATTGTACATACTGTTAGCAGTGGACTATGTCTCTAAGTGGTCGAGGTTGTTTCCCTTCCTACTAATGATGCAAGGGAGAAGAATTAATGCAGGTAGGATCATTTTTAAAGAAGTACATCGGTGTGCTAAGAAGAATGCTGATAGCTTAAACTTTCCCTCACTTATTACAACTCTATGTCAAATCGCACGAGTCCCTCTCAATGAGTATAAGGATATCACCCTAACAAGAGTGGACTGTCTAGGACCATCTTTGCCAAGATTCAAGGCACTGGTGCTGCCAGGGAAACTCAACATAATCAAACCACCACTTCCACTATTCTGCATTCTCTCACAGTAGCATCATCAGTTTCTCATAACTCCCTCGAACAGCACATATTACATTCCATAAAGTAGTTGGAACAGAGGATGTCCCTTTTTGAAATTCAGTATGTTCACCTGGCTGAAGAGATGGTCCAGGCTACTGCTCAATATTTGGCCTCTGTGAGGAGCAGGGATTTGGCTTTCAGGAGATCCCTGCAACAGAATTTTACAAATCCAATGCCAGGCTTTCCTGTCTTTCCTATCACTTTGCTACCATTTTGTGATGCTACCGAGGAGCCCACTCAAACTACTACTGAGGAGCCTACTTAACCTATTATTGAAGAGTTCGAAAAGATGACATCCTTAAATGTTGAGAAGAATGAAAAAGAAAAAGTTGACATTACCACTACTACCACCACCAAAAGTAAGGATCATGTTCCACCTTCGTAACCAGCTTCTGTAACTGTACAAGGCTCGTGAAAATTGATAAAGAGGGGAAAAATGAACCCCAAAAAGAGGAAATGGCGATATAAAGTTTGTAACACCCCTAACCCGTATCCATCGCCGGACTAGGGTTAAAGGCACTACCAGACTTATAATAACATTCAGAACAATCATTATCAAATAATCATATCATTACATTAAATGTCATTCATTCACATTCAATAAGAACTTAAATCGAGCATACAAAGCCTAACTCATGCATTCGGGACCTATCTGATAACATATAAAAGTTATAGAAACTTAGAAAATTTACAACTTTTAAAAGGTCACACGCCCGTGTGAATAGGCCGTGTGCCTCACACTGCCTTAGACACGTCCGTGTATCTAAGCCATGGCAAAATAGGGTATACATACTGACTTATCCACACCGCTACAAGACACGTATGTGTTTCAGGTAATATGAAAATTAAGGAGGAACTGACTTGGCCACACGGCTGACCACACGCCTGTGTGCTAGCCCGTGTGCCACACACGACCAATAGACACGCCCATGTGTCTAGGCCTTGTCAAAACTAGAGGGTATATTGACTTTAATTCATAGGGTACCCCAGGGGACACACGTCCGTGTAACATGACCGTGTGTCACACATAGATGAGGCACACGCCCGTGTGGACAAAAATAGGCCATTTGAATAGCCAATTTGCCTCCCCAATTTGGGTCAACCTACAAGCACCAAACCAAGCATATATGCACAACCATTTCGGCCAATATATATACCAAACCATACATAATTCATGCTGTAACATTACCAATCATTTCAAATCTCAATTCATCAATATTCATACCAAAACTTATACTAAAATCATACCTAAACATATGAACAATACATCATTCAATCAAATGCTCAAAACTTACCAAAAGTTCTCAACATTGACCATTTATTTTGGGCAACCAAAACATACCACAATTTCACATTAGCATCACCATATCATATACCATTATCAAACTATAAGTTCAAACACAAACTAGCCATATCACATGGCTAAATATATACATCACAAAACATAATCCCACAACTTCTAGCCTATACATGCCATACTTTAATATATACATTTTCAAAGTACCAAAATAAGGTTCGATAGTGTGGTGACTATCCTCAATGATCCCCGAGCTCACAGTAGCTTTGATATCTATAAAACAATGCAAAGACACACAAAGTAAGCTTTCAAAAGATTAGTAAGCCATATACAAATAAACTTATCAACATAAGCATATAAACATCAAGATTACATGTACTTTATGACCAAGATGCTAACATATATCACATGGTTCACCTATAATTCATATGTTCTCAAAGATACATGTACTTACCTTTCATTCTCAACATAATGAACAATTCAAACATACCTAAATTGAATATGCATTTCACAAAGTTATTCATTTCTTGGAATGCATGTTTGAACCATTCAGAATGTAAGGACACACGGAAAGCTCGAAAAGCATATACAATGCCAACGTCCCGGACGTGGTCTTACATGTAATCGAACATCGATGCCACTATCCCAGAGAGGGTCTTACACGAAATCAGATACAATGCCGATGTCCCAGACATGGTCTTACACATAAAACAGAAGTCGATGCCAACTTCCCAGACATAGTCTTACACGAGAACACATTTCGGAATCCTATGTCATGACATATGTATCCTAACTGTTCCTAAGGTTCGTACGGGGCTTTCCGAATGTCGAAATTTTGTCAATACTTTCTTGAATGTCTTATTTTTCTCAACTCATATATTTATTCATCATAGCTCAATGGCAATAAGCATAAATAAACCATTTCAAATACATTTATTTGTATATAGACTTATCTCGTACGGATTCGGATAGATGGAATCGATTACTCTACGAATTTTAACTTTCACTCACACATTCATTCAAACCAATCCATATACACACAATAATTTGCAAAACATTCACATTCATGCAAAACAGCCCTCACATTTTTACATTGTAACACTTTAGTCCCTAATTCACAAAATCACAAAATACACATAATTTGCTTGTACCCAAGCTTAGCTGAATTTTCATAGCTCTCATACAAGTCTATACATTTCATTTATTTCACAGTTTAGTCCCTTAAAATAACATTTTTACAATTTAGCCCAAATTACTCAATTTCATCGAAAATCCAAAGATAAAACATGTAAACCCAACATCAAACTTTCATTTATCAACAACTAACTTCACAAAACTCGTAATGTCATCAATGGCACATTTCAAAATCATGATCAAAATCAGAAATTGAGGCATGGGTTTGATAGTATACGAAGCAACGATTACAAAAAAGTAGAAATTATCAAAAATCGAAACAAAAACGTACCTAAATCAAAGCTTAATATTGCGAACCCTAGCAAGCCTTTTTATTTTCTTTCCTTTGTGTTTTTCTATCATGGATGAACAAATGTTCATAATTTCATAACTTTATTTTCGTTATAATTCATTTAATAATTGTTTTACCATTTTTCCCTTGCATTAAACATAAATAAACCATTATAATAAGGCCATAATGTCCACTCATGTTTTAATGGTCAAATAACATAATAAAGACCTCTCATTTATAAAGACAAATCCAATAAGCACTTTTAACAAGTAGCAAGCAACTTTTACAATTTACATGATTAGGTCCTTTTCTCAAATTGAGCACACAAACAATCAAATTTTCAGACGAAACTTTCACATATGCTAATTCACACATCATAAGCATGGAAAATAATATTTAACTATTTTTCTAACTCGAATATGTGGTCCCAAAACCACTGTTCTGACTAGGGTCAAAATCTGATTGTTACAATTCTCCCCCCTTAGGGATTTTCATCCCTGAAAATCTTACCATTGAACAGATTCGAATATTGTTGTCTCATAGCATCTTCAGGCTCCCACATGGCCTCTTCAATACAGTGTCGATGCCACATCATTTTTACTAACATAATTTTCTTATTTCGCAGTTCCTTATCCTCATGAGCTAATATACGGATCGGCTTTTCTTTGTAAGTCATATCAGACTGAATCTCAATCTCAGATGAAAGAATCACATGCGAAGTATCGGATCTGTATCGTCAAAGCATTGATACATGAAACATATTATGAATCTTTTCTAACTCTGGTGGCAACAACAATCTATATGCAACTGGCCCAATACGCTCGGTAATCTTATACGGCCCGATGAACCTCGGATGTAATTTGCCTTTTCTACCAAACAGAAGTATTTTCTTCCACAGAGATACCTTTATAAACACTTTGTTGCCGATCTCAAATTTAATGTCCTTTCTTTTCAAATCTACATATGATTTCTGATGATCAAAAGCTGCTTTCAAACTATCTTGGATCACTTTTACTTTCTGTTTGGTTTCTTATATCAAATCAATTTCGTGAATCTTATTTTCACTGAGCTCAATCCAATACAAAGGTGTACAGTATTTGCGACCATATAGAGCTTCATATGGTGCCATTTTGATACTCGATTGAAAACTGTTCCTACGTACCATCAAACTCGAGAATGCAACATCTCAACATATCCTCAAGTATCTAAATGATTTGCTCAGACTGGCCATCTGTTTGTGGATGAAAAGCAGTACTAAAATGCAATTTAGTACCCAGATCATCTTGGAGCTTCTTCCAGAATCGCGATGTGAATCTCGGATCTCTGTCTGACACAATAGATAATGGCACACCATGCAATCTCACAATATCAGAAATGTATAACTCAGCTAAATTATCAAGTGACTAATCGGATCATACCGAAATAAAATGAGCTAATTTTGCCAAACGATCAACTACAACCTAGATAGCATCTTTCTTTCTCGGAGACAGGGGTAAACCTGAAACAAAATCCATTCTCACTCGATCCCATTTCCACTCCGGAACCATAATCGGTTGTAATAAACCAGATGGAACCTGATGTTTAGCTTTAACTTGTTGATAGAGCAAACATTTAGAAACAAAGTCAGAAATGTCTTGTTTCATACCTTGCCATCAATAAAGCTGTTTCATATCATTATACATTTTCGTACTACCCAGATGCACAAATAACCGACTGTTATGAGCTTCACTCAAAATCATCTGAATTAACTCTAGATTTCTCAGGACACAAATTCCCAGATGCACAAATAACCGACTGTTATGAGCTTCACTCAAAATCATTTGAATTAACTCTGGATTTCTCAGGACACAAATTCTATCTCAAAATCTCAAACAATCATCTTTATTAACTCTAAATTCTGAATCAGACTCTAAATCACACTTGGCTCGTTTTGCTAAAATCTCATTATCAATCTTTTGATCTTCGATAATCTATTGTAAGAACAAAGGTCTTGCTTTTAATTCCGCTAAAATTGAACCATCATCGGACAGAACCAAATGAGCATTCATCGCACGCAGAGCAAATAATGATTTTCAATATAAAGCATCTGCAACAACATTTGCCTTACCCGGATGATAATCAATCACAAGTTCGTAGTCTTTTAGCAATTTTAACCATCTCATCTGTCACATATTCAGATCTTTCTAAGTCATCGAATATTTCAAACTCTTATGATCAGAATATACATGACATTTCTCACCGAACAAGTAGTGATGCCAAATCTTTAGAGTAAACACAATCGGAACTAACTTAAGATCATGTGTCAGATAGTTCTTTTCATGTGGCTCCAATTGTCTCAAAGCATAAGCAATGACTTTACCTTATTCCATCAAAACACATCCCAGACCAATCAACAAAGCATCACTGTAGACAACAAATTCTTTACCTGATTCGGGTTGTACCAATACCAGAGCTTCAGTCAACAAAGTTCTCAACTGATCAAAGTTATTCTGACACTTTTCAGACCATTCAATCTTCAAATCTTTCTTAAGTAGTTTCATTAACGGAGTTGCAATTATAGAAAAGCCTTTTACAAACCTCCTATAATAACCGGCAAGTCCCAGAAAACTGCGAACTTCAGAGACGTTCCTCGGAGGTTTCCAATCCAGAATAGCTAAAATCTTACTCGGATTAACTCGAATACTAGATTTTGATGCAATATGACCGAAAAAACTGACCTCACTCAACCAGAATTCACATTTGCTAAACTTCACATACAACTGTTTATCTCGCAGAGTCTGTAGCACTTTTCTCAGATGCTCGGCATGTTCAGTTTCATCACATGAATAAATCAATATTTCATCAATGAATACAAAAACAAATCGATCTAAATACTGTTTGAAAATCTTGTTCATCAAATCCATAAACATAGCAGGTGCATTAGTTAATCCGAAAGGCATAACTAAGAATTCATAGTGATCGTACCTCGTTCGAAAAGTAATTTTTGGAATGTCTCAGTCTTTTACTCGCAACTGATAATAACCCGATCTCAAATCTATTTTCGAAAACACAACAGCTCATTTCAACTGATCAAACAAGTCATCAATTCGGAGCAGAGGATACTTATTCTTGATAGTCACTTTATTCAACTAACGATAATCTATACACATTCTCATCGTACCGTATTTCTTTTTTACAAATAGAACCGGAGCACCCTAATGTGAAAAACTCGGTCTAGCAAATCTTCTATCGGTCAACTCTTGCAACTGAGATTTTAATTCTTTTAATTCAGTCGGAGCCATTCTATACAGAGCTATCAAAATCGGAGTAGTACCAGGTACCAATTCAATGCCAAATTCAAGTTATCTAACCAGAGGTAATCCCAAAAGTTTTTTAGGAAATACATCAGGGAACTCACAGACAACAAGTACAGATTCAACTTTCTTTTCTAACACTCTCGAATCAATCACATAAGCAAAATAGGCTTCACAACCTTTCTCACAATACTCAAAGCTTTCATCGAAGATATCACAGCAGGCAATCCATTCAAATCACTAGATTCAATTCTGACTATTTCATCATTTTTGTATCTCAAATCAATAGTTTTTTGTTTTCAGTTCACAAAAGCATCATGCAAAGTTAACTAATCCATACCCAGGATTATATCAAATTCATTAAAAGGTAACAACATCAGATTAGCCGAAAATAAGTGTCTCGAAACATTAACGAACAATTCTTGCAGACTTTATCAACCAAAACACATCTGCCTAGGGGGTTCAAAAGTCTAATTACAAACTTAGTAGACTCTACAGGCAAAGTCTTACTGTTCTTTAAGTTCATGCATATATACAAATGTGTCGATCCGGTATCTGTCAAAGCAATCACAGAAGTATCATAAAGAGTAAATGTACCTGTAATCACATATGGCAATGAAGCTTCCTCACAAGCTCTGGCAGGTGCACAAGCCTCAGACCTAATAGTTGTATCTTTTGTCCCTCTCTAACTACCACTTACATTTCCCATATTTCTGGGAGGTCTACCACGAGAAGCATTGCCACTCGGTCTCAGATTTTGTATAATTTCTTGCTCGACAGATTCGGGGCAATCACGAATAAAATGTTCTAACGATCCACATCTGAAACAAGCCCGATCATATAATGTAACACCCCAAAAATATAGAATTTTTAATTTTGCATGTTTGGTGTGGTAGCTAAGTGATTTTGGCGTGTTTGGGGGTGTCTGGGAAGTCCTGGGTTCAAGCTTCGACTTTTGCAGAATTTTTGTTTTGCTCTTCAAAAAACCTGGACACTGGCACCTAGGCGTTATGAATAATCGTATTTAATTGATGACACAAAAAACCCTGTGGCTTGGTGGTAAGTGGCGTGATTTGGAAACTGTGAAAGCTGGTGTTTGAATCCCATGGTAGGTAAGGGATGATTATTTTGCTACTTGGGACGACAATAGTTTGAAGTGGTTTTGAACTCTGCTGTGTGAGAGTTTGAACTGGCATTGGTGTTCGTTATGGAGGATATCAGGAGTGGATAAGGGGAGAGATTCAGGGATATTTTCAAGGAGTTCGAAGTGTGAGAGGAGTGTAGCCAAAATTAGGAGTTGTGGGTACCTATTCGGTCATGCCACTTAGTGCCGAATAGGTTTTATTCATTTGAGTTTCGACATTTTCTCCTTCTTTTCTTTTGGCTTTAGCAATTTTGGTAGCTATGGCGTATTTTGACCATTCGAGTTTTTCCTTTTCAACTGTAGTTCTTGTTTGTTTTATCGAAGACAAGAAAACAAGTGTTGAACCCTTTTGTAGAGACCTTTCCCTTTCTTCTTCATATTTCCCCCTCTACCGAATTGGTATTCTTCTCCTCCCTTCTAAACCGATTACCTTAGGCCATCAATCCTCCTCTTGGTGCTTGACCGATTATTGCTTTCTCAAATACCCCATATTGCCTTACTTCTCTTTACATTTTTGTTTTACCGAACCCTACTATCAAACTTAGCATTCTCTTTGCCGAAACTTCTTTCCCCTTTCTTCAAACATTTCCCTGTTTCTTATATTCATCTTTTAAATCTCTGTGTTACCCAGTTGGTTTGATTGGGCGAATTCTATGCTTCTCTGCTAGTGGTAGGTATATCGTGTAGTGGCTGTCAACCTTGTTTCTTTATTACTTCTCTAAAGTCGAATACCCCTTCTCTCTTAATTCTCTGTATTTTTCGAATGGTGACTTCTTTTTCTATGACGCATGTTCGTGGGTTACAGATATCACTGAGGAGTGTAGGGCGCAGAATGTTCTCGAGACATTGGAACCTTATCTTCCAATACTTGGGTAGGCCAATTATTCCTTGTTCTTAAAAGTGTTATCTTTAGGGGCGTAGATTAGTTTTTAATTAGTTCTATCTATTAATCTGTCGTGTTTGCAGTTAAGTGCCAAGATCTGAGAGATCGACCCTTACTAATCTGGACACAGCTGGCCACCTTCTTTTCAATTAAGGTAAGCAGAAGAGTTGGGTTAGAGATTTGTTGTTGCGATTGATTGTAGTGGAGACTAACTGAATGTTGGATCGATTGTAGGCTTTGGGCTCGTAGGGGATTCTCTCACTTTTACAAATCGAGGTGTGTAATCGTACACCCAAACTTTTGTTACTGTCAAGCCATTGGAAAAAGGTGTGTATTCACACCACTATGTTACTGTGAATCGGCGAAAGGCAAAAAGCCGAGACCTCAGCTATTGAAGCCTCACGAGAATGTGAGTGCTCATAGGGTAAACCTAGCCCAAAAACCATGGGCGACAAACAGTAGAGGCTGCCACGAGCATTCTCGTAGGCTTGGGCTATTATGGGCCTCGTTGGGCTGAGATGGGTCGTGTGGGCCCGATGGGCTCGTGGGCCCCACACAGATGAAATTTATGGTAGGTGACAGGTAATGGAGTAGGCTACAGTAGTCGCATAGCCGCTATTGGATTTGGGCTAAATGGGCCACATGAGCGTGTGGGCCCACTTGAGCCAAGTAATGGGCATTCGGGCCATTTACACTATTTTGGCCATATGGGCTATCTGAGTCGTTTGAGATAACTATAAACCTTTTGAAGGGTAGTTATCTATATTGAGACCCCAAAATAAGGTAAATGACTGAAATATTCTTGTGGGTAAAATTACTATTTTACCTCTAATCGATGAAATGACCATTATACCCCTAATGGCCGGTTAATTGTTGTGTACTTGACATTTATATGACTGATTTGAGTATGACATACTGCATTTCACGTAATAGTTATGACACGACATACTGCATAGGGTTGGGCTTTTGATTTGAAGGAAGTACCGTATTAGTGGCTTTGCACGTAATTACTGCTTTAGTGGCTTTGCCACGTTTACTGTTATTAGCAGTTCTACTGCGTTACTGTTAGCAACTTCGCTGCGATGTTGGTGTGTTGGTTGGGTGGGTCGATTTAATCCCCACACGGTGTGTTGGTTGGTACAGGTGGTGTGTTGGTTGGATTGGGGTGGGTTACATGACTGCACTATACTGATACTGAATTGGGCTTAGGCCTACACTGTTACTATATAGGGCTAAGGTCCAAACTGTACTGATATTGAATAGGGCCCAGGCCCAGATTGTTATTGTATGCACTATTTACCATTTGACCGATAAGGGATTACACACTAAATTTTAGTAAACAAACCCTTTTCTTTTCAACTATGTAGGTAATCCCCAGCTTTAGACGGTTTGGTGCTGCGAGAGACTCGGAGGTGGCTACATGATTGTTGATGTTCTACTTTTAACTTTATTTATTTAAGTTTCATTTTGGGGTTTTTTATGTAATAAGGCCATTGGTGGTTTTAAGTTTTAATTGGGCTTTTGAATTTCTATGGTAGACTGCTAGTTTAGGAAACACGAGATTTCAAATCGCCATGGTTTTCTAAAGAACGCGAACTTTCAACAACAATGTTTTCAAAATGCTTCCGCGATTTAAATTGAATAATGTACCAAAGTCTAATAAAACGGTAAACGTTTTGACAAGAACCATTTTGCATTCTAAATGACAATAAAATGATTTAAACTCAGGAACGGGTTTTTACTTAAGAGGTCATTACAAAAAAACACTTTAATGTGACACGACAGATTCAGCGATAACATCTAGGCCGGGTTTGGGGTGTTACATACAGTCTACAATTACCGGGATGTCTTTTACCATAATGCTTACACTCAAGGCGATTGAATTTAGCATTTCCAACACTGGCAACAGATGTAGCTGGAGCTTTGAAGCTCGAATGCGATCTTGTACGCTCTCTATTCGAATGTCCCACATTAGCCTTTGAACGGCTATTATCATCTCGAAATTTCTTTGATGCAGATTGAAATGACTTGTCTGATGATCTCTTTCGTCCTTCTCTAGCTTCATAATCGGCTTTTCTTTTCTCTTTCCCTAGATCTTCAGCTTTACATGCTCGTTCAACAAGCACAAAAAATTCTTTAATCTTGAGAATCCCGATTAACAAACGAATATCCTCGTTCAAACCATCGTCAAATCTTTTGCACATTATTTCTTTCATAGATATACATTCACGAGCATACTAACTCAGTCTTACAAATTCCTGCTCGTATTCTGTGATAGACATACGACCTTGTTTAAGCTCGAGAAACTCTTTACATTTTTGGTCGATGAATCTCTGACTGATGTATTTCTTTCGAAATTCGGCTTGGAAGAAATCCCAGGTGACTCGCTCACTTGGAACTACCGATATCAAAGTTTTCCACCGATGGTATGTCGTATCTCTCAGAAGTGAAATGACACATTTTATACATTTTTGGGGATTCAAAGACAATTCATCAAACACTCTTATCATGTTCTCTAACCAGAACTTGGCATTTTTAGCATCATCATTTGTTGTAGATTGGAACTCTTTAGCTCCATACTTTCTAATCTTATCTACCGGAGGTTTATTTAACTGAACCGGATTCACTGATGGTATAGCAGAAGCTTGCGGAGAATTGATCGAGGGTAAGGGTTGATGAGCAGACGAATTGGTTCTAATATATTGGCTAAACCAATCGTTCATCATCTGATAGAAGGCTTGTCTAGCCTCACCATCACGGCTACTCATAGCCAACCTAGAATGGGATGGCACTGTCCCTTGCACGAGAGCAAGCGCATTGCTTTCGACATCATCTGCTACGGCTCGTTCGGGATCCATTTATTATATAAAAGCACATTTCAATGTCAGGATTCATCGCACTATCGCAGTTCATAAATATGGCATGTATAGCTAGACTCACATAAGTTATGGTAGTCCTAGAACCAACTAAGCCATAGCTTGATACCAATAAAATGTAACACTCCTAACCCGTATCGGTTGCCAGACTAGGGTTAAAGGCATTACCTAACTTATAATAACATTCAGAACAATCATTATCAAATAATCATATCATTACAGTAAATGCCATTCATTCACATTCAATAGGAACTTAAATCGGGCATACAAAGCCTAACTCATGCATTCGGGATGAATCTGATAACATATAAAAGTTTCAAAAACTTAGAAAATTTTTAACTTTTAAAAGGTCACACGCCTGTGTGAACAGGCCGTGTGCCTTAGACGGCCTTAGACATGCTCGTGTGTCTAAGCTGTGGCAAAATAAGGCATACATACTGACTTATCCACATAGCTACAAGACATGCCTGTGTTCCAAGCTATGTGAAAATTTAGGAGGCTACTGACTTGGCCACACAGCCGACCACACGCCCGTGTGCTAGCTCATGTGCCACACACGACCAGTAGACATGCCCATGTGTCTAGGCCGTGTCAAAGCTGGAGGGTATACTAACTTTAATTCGTAGAGTACCCCAGGGGACACACGACCGTTAACATGATCGTCCGTCACACATGGATGAGACACACGCCCCTGTCTTTGCCGGTGTAAACAAAAATAGGCCATTTGAATAGCCAATTTGCCACCCCAATTTGGGTCAACTACAAGCACCAAACCAAGCATATATGCACAACCATTTTAGCCAATATATATACCAAACCATACATAATTCATGCTATAACATTACCAATCATTTCAAATCTCAATTCATCAATCAATTCATACCAAAACTTAAACTAAAATCATACTTAAACATATGATCAATACATCATTCAATCAAATGCTCAAAACATACCAAAACTTCTCAACATTGACCATTTCTTTTGGCTAACCAAAACATACCACAATTTCACATTAGCATCACACATCATATACCATTATCAAACTATAAGTTTAAACACAAACTAGCCATATCACATGGCTAAATATATACATCACAAAACATAATCCCACAACTTCTAGCCTATACATGCCATACTTTAATATATACATTTTAAAAGTACCAAAATAAGGTTTGATACTGTGGTGACGATCCTCAACGATCCCCGAGCTCACAGTAGCTTTGATATCTATAAAACATTGCAAGCACACACAAAGTAAGCTTTCAAAAGCTTAGTAAGCCATATACAAATAAACTTATCAACATAAGCATATAAACATCAATAATACATGTACTTTATGACCAAGATGCTAACATATATCACATGGTTCACCTATAATTCATATGTTCTCAAAGATACATGTACTTACCTTTCATTCTCAACATAATGGATAATTCAAACGTACTTGAATTGAATACGCATTTCACAAAGTCATTTATTTCTCAGAATGCCCGTTTGAACCATTCAAAAACGTAAGGATACACGGAAAGCTCGAAAACCATATACAATGCCAATGTCCCGGACGTGGTCTTACATGTAATCGAACATCGATGCCACTGTCCCAGATAGGGTCTTACATGAAATCAGATACAATTCCGTTGTCCCAGACCTGGTTTTACATGTAAAACAGAAGTCGATGCCAACATCCCAGACGTAGTCTTACATGAGAACACATTTCGGAATCCTATGTTATGACATATGTATCCTAAATGTTCCTAAGGTTCGTACGAGGCTTTTCGAATGTCAGAACATTGTCAATACTTTCTCGACTGTCTTATTTTTTTCGACTCATATATTCATTCATCATAGTTCAATGGAAATAAGCATAAATAAACCATTTCAAATACATTTATTTGTATATAGACTTACCTCGTACGGATTCGGATAGATGGAACTGGGTACTCGATGTCTTTCGACTTTCCCTGATCTAATTCCGTATTCTTTTGTTCTCGATCTAAATCAATTCAGATTTAACTTATTCACTCACACATTCATTCAAAACAATCCATGTACACACAATTAGGGCATTTAGCAAACTAGCCCTCATATTTTTACATTTTGACACTTTAGTCCCTAATTCACAAAATCACAAAATACACATAATTTGCTTGTACACAGGCTCAGCTGAATTTTCATAGCTCTCATACAAGTCCATACATTTCATTTATTTCACATTTTAGTCCCTCAAAATAACATTTTTACAATTTAGCCCAAATTACTCAATCTCATCAAAAATCCAAAGACAAAACATGTAAACCCAACATCAAACTTTCATTTATCAACAACTAACTTCAAAAAACTCATAATTTCATCAATTGAACATTTCAAAATCATGATCAAAATCAAAAATTGAGGCATGGGTTTGATAGTATACGAAGCAACAATTACAAAAACATAAACATTATCAAAAACCGAAACAAAAACGTACCTAAATCAAAGCTTAATATTGTCGAACCCTAGCAACCCAAGGAACACGGGCGTGTACTAAATGTCATACGCGCCCAAATTTAAAATTTGTGAAACACACGGGCTGAAATTGGGGAACACGGGCGTGTTACCTGGTCGTGTAGCCCAAAATCTATAAATACTTTGCGCTATTCACTTTCTTCCCCATTTAAAAACCCTAACCCTAGCCACTGCAAGTCCACACGGCCTCCCTGCCACACTCGTGCGCTGCCTCCAACTCAATTTTTGACGCCCGATTTCTCTCCCTTAGCATTTGTTTACTCTTTTCACCTCTATTCTACTTATTTTTAATGTTTATTTTTAAAAATAATCTTTATTTTTCTCTTACTATTTCCATTTTGTTCATTATTTTTGCATTATTAGATTATTTATCATACATTTCATGTTAAAACGAGTTGTTAGGAAAGCCTCACTCTTTTTTCATACACATGCCATTACTATACCCATTCTTATGCCATTACAATGATAATGTCACGAAATTATGCTATCAAAATAATTATGTTGGTTATGTTTGGTTATATTAGTAGTTGTGGCTGAAATTCTGATTTTTATTTGAAATTTGTCTTCATTTTACTTTAATCATTCCTCAAGATGAATTAATGGTTTCGATTGCAGGTACCATGTCGTATTCACGAGGCAAGTGCCTTACCTGCTTCGAAGAAGAGGAGGGGAGCGTCATCTTTCGCGGGTCCAACCACAAAAATTCGTCACCCTCTCCTGCAGTTCCCCCGAGGTCCCCAAGAATAACTTTTCCAAATCCTTAGGGCCCGACCTTTAATTGCTGGCCACTGCATCGACTGGGCTGCCGTAGAACAAGTTCAGTTGGCTGATGCGATTCAGGCCCTTCTAACCACCGACCCTTGGGAGTTGTTCTTTGGGATCATCGAACCAACATACCTCAAGCTCACGGTGGAACTATGCTAACGTTCCACCTTGAGACTGTGATGACGAACTACGATGATCCTGGCACAGTCCAGTTTCGCCTAGACGAGTTAGTCTGCCAGCTAAGCATCCCAGAGTTTGGTGCTGCATTGGGCTTATCTACAGAAGAGTTTAAGGAGGAGAATGAACTACATGCTCTCACAAGCCACATACATTTCTCTCCCTCGAAGTGTTGGCACACTTTGGCCCCTGGCACAGCCTCCTACAATCCTAGCAGTTTCAAGGCATCAGTGCTCCCACCATCCCTAAGGTACCTACACGCCATTTTGGCTCACACGATTACAGGGAGACGAGAGAGCACTGGCGTCGTCAACACTCACGATGCCTACTTTTTATGGTGTATGTCGTACGGGCACGTCATAAACCTTGCCTATTTCATTGTCCTCGCGATTTAGCACCAGACGGAGCGGCATAGGAAGGGGTCATCTCCATTGGCCCCTATGTTACTCTATTGGCTTGACACTTTGGGCTCCTCAACACTGCGGCCCAAGAATCATCCCTTACCCTCATCGGCCAGATGTCTCCACAAGGCATCTCAAGCATGCTTAGCATGAGGATGATTGAGAGGCGCCGAGGAACCTACCCTCCCTAATATCATCTCGCCCAATCTACTGAGGAGGAGGCCTACGAGGACATTCCACATAAAGTCCCTTTACAGCACGAGGACCCACTAACTCAGCCACCACCACCCTCTCATCCAGTTTATGCGGCGGCTTCATATGCTGACATCTCTAAGCGTCTCACTCGATTCTAGCAGCAGTATTTTCAACGATTTGACAACATTAATCTACTCTACAGCAGATTTGTCAGCAGCTCCACATCTCATCGCCAGTCCCACCTTGTGAACCATCCAGTGATGAAGAAGTTTAAAAAACATTTATTTATTATTCTATGTTTTTAATTTTTATTAAAACTACTTTTTACTTTTATTAGATTTTAGAATTTTATTTTTAATTATCAATTTCGGTTATTTCTTTATGAGTAATTCTTCTTCCTAATATCCCCTAAAAAGTTCCTAATTTTATCATAGTTATATAAGAGCTCTTAAGCTCATCACCGCATAGGAACTAACAACTCCACCGGGAAAGGTTCTTCACGACTGCCATGTCCTGATCGACACGACCATAGCGACCACTAGATATAATATTCTTTTGGCACAGGACTTATGGACTAATGAACCTCTACGACCACCGGAGTATCCTTCTCCACTCTCGAACCGATTACTCTCCAAAACTCTAGTTTGAGGAATTTATCATACAGGAAGTTTCACTTCTCTCCCTATCTTATTTTTATATTCTAATATCTCTCTTTGTGCATTGAGGGCAATGTAAATCTTAAGTGTGGGGGGTATTTATTTCATTATTAGTAAAATCCATAAATGAATACCTTGTTCTCTTGAAAAGCTTTCATATCATATTTAGGATAAATTTTGATTGATTTATGATTTTGATTGATATATCTTGAATTAAAACATAGGCATTTATGTAACGCCCCCACGCCCGAGACCATCACCAGAGTCGAGCTTGAGGGGTTACCGAACATAATTTATCAATTTAAGAACTTCAAATCATTTGTTTCTACATTCACAGCTTTCTAGCTACTCGCGTCACAGTTACAAGAAAAATCATATCTCGAGTTACAAAACTCAAAATCAAGATCCGTAAATTTTTCCTGAATCTAGACTCATATATATATTTATTAATTTTTTTCTAGAATTTTTTATTGGGCCAATTAGTACAGTTTATTAATTAAAGTATCCCCTGTTTCAGGGTTCAACTTCTCTGACCTCTGTGTATTACGAATCAGATATATCTCTATAAAAAATTTCAATGACTATGAGATTTGTTTCTATTAAAACTAGACTCAATAAGGAATCTGTACATATAAATAAAAACTTCTAATTATTTTATTAAAATTTATTATGAATTTTTAAAGTCAGAACAGGGGATCCAGAAATCACTCTGGCCCTATTTTGCAAAAGTTTAAATATCTCATAAAATATAATTTATATTCCTGTTTTGTTCAATTCATATGAAAATAGACTCATTAAGCTTCAATTTCATAACTTACTCATCATTTATTTCTATTTATACTATTTTTAGTGATTTTTCAAATTCATGTCATTGCTGCAGCAATATTCTGTTTTAAGGCAAGTTTCATCTTTCCATGAATTTTTATGAACTAGATAACCTGTTAAACTTCCATGATATCAAACATGATCTAAATTAGCCATCACCATGACTTATCAATATCAAACATTTTCTCAACCAAACATGGCCATATCATAAAATTATTTACACAAAATAGGTATATTGCTATACATGCCATACTTAAGTAGTTGTACAAGCCATTTACCAAGATAAAAGTCCTTTGGATAGTGTGATCGAACTTTCGACCTGTCCCGATTCCTGAGCCGGCTTGTTCAAAACTATAGTGAATGAAAAGGAAGGAGTAAGCATAAATGCTTAGTAAGTTCATATGTAAATAACAAGTAACATAACAATACAAATATACCAAACAACTTTAGCATGGTACCACCAAAACATATATCACATCTTTAAACATCATTCATCATCTTACCACCTTATCGTTGTTGTATCTATTTTCAACCCAAGGGTTAAGAACATACCTGTCCAAAGTGTCCATTTCACAACACTTACCCAAAACGTCACTTATATCTTAAGTGCTCTTCCATTAAACTAGAAATTTCACCCGTTGAACACATCGGAATATAACTCGGATACATGGATAATTTGCACATAAGTGCCACATATGTAATCAAGAAATCATGTAACCCGCCCCTAAGTGAACTCGGACTCAACTCAACGAGCTCGGGCGTTCGCATCCATAAATGAGCTCGGACTCAACTCAACGAGTTCGGATGCCTAGTTACATCTCATGAACTCGGACTCAACTCAACGAGTTCGGACATTTGCATCCATAAGTGAACTCGGACTCAACTCAACGAATTCGGATGCTCAACCATCGTAGTGACATGTCACTTGTATCCTAATATATTCCTAAGGTTCAAATGGGCTTTTTCCCTCGATCTCACATTTGCCGTCTTCCATGGAATATCGGAACCGATACTCGGTAGCAATTCATATTTATCAAGTAGTAAACATAATTTGCATATTACTGAACATTAACCACAAAGCATAATATTTCACGATTAAAAATCAGCATATCATATAATTAACATTAATAACTTAAAAATAACATTTATGCTACATTATTTACACATGAACTTACCTTGGTACCAAAATATAAAGATTTTGCAATTTAGTCCATAATCTTTTCTTTTCCTCGATCACGACTTGAATCTCATTTTTCTTGATCTATAATACCAAATTAATCTTATTTAATACATACATTTATCAAAACAGCATTTAATACGAACTTTAAAAAATTACACTTTTGCCCCTAAACTTTTGCATAATTACACTTTTGCCCCTAGGCTCGGGAATTAAACTTTATTCCTTATTCTTATGTTTTATAACATGCTGATCACTTTTCCCTTCTATGGCAACATCAAATTCTCTCTCTAACATATACTTGTGACTATTAGGTATTTTTGTCGATTAAGCCCTTTTACTCGTTTTCACTAAAAACCGAGTAGCACAAGTTGTCTAATATAATTTAAAACCCCATATTCTATCATAAAACATCAAAATACACAAATTTCACCTATGGGTATTTTTCTAAATATAAACCCCAGGTTGAATTATTGCTAGCATAAGCTTAATCGAGCTTCCGGGATTCCAAAAACGTAAAGAACATTAAAAACGGGGCTTGGAATCACTTACTATGGAGCTTGGAAGCTTGAAACAAACCCTAGCTATGGAGAACCATTGAAATTTCGGCCTAATGAAGAAGATGGACAAAAATTGGCTTTTAATTTTGTTTTTAATTCATTTTAATAACTAAATGACCAAAATACCCTTACTACTAAACTTTCCAAAAATTCCTTCCATGTCCTAATTTTGTCCATGAACTTAAAATTGGTCAAATTTCTATTTAAGACCTCCTCATTAATATTCCAAAACAATTTCATACTAAAAACTTCTAGAATGCAAGTTTTGCAACTTATTCGATTTAGTCCCTACTTTCAATTTAAGCACTTTAGGCATAGAATTTCATCACGAAATTTTCACACAATCATGCAATCATATCATAAACATCAAAATCATTATAAAATAATTATTTCTATCTCGGATTTGTGGTCACGAAACCACTATTCTGATTAAGCCCTAATTCAGGATATTACAATTTATGCATTGATTGTTTAAACTTTAAGACATTAGAGAATCAAGCATGATAAGTTGATTTTTAAGAATTTAAAATCTTAGGTTGTTTCCCCAAACAAGCATGATAAGTTGATTTTTAAGAATTTAAAATCTTAAGTTGTTTCCCCAAAGTTTAGGTATTACTTTGAGATAGAATTCACAAGTTTTAAACATCAAAAAGCCATAATTTTTGTGAGATTTTTGAGCCTTTTGAGCATCTATTAATTCTTTCACGCTGACTTTTATTATTTCTTTGAGTGCGCCAGTATTGAATTGTTATTCTAGAACTTGCTTGATTATGCATTTCGAGACCACACCATTTGATTTGATATGTGAAAATGATTAAGGCACTTAGGAGTAACCCACTCATGCCATGAAAAGCCTACCTCCACGATTAACCCCTAGTAAACCCCCTTTAGCCTAACAAGCCATTCCTCGTATTACCCTTAATATTAACCCTTAACCTATTATTGTTGAAATCCCCTAAATTAATCCCTATTTTTGTCGAGATTTGAGCTGAATAAATTGCTTAGCTATGTTTTATTTTTAATAGTTAGTCTATGTTATTTAATTTTTCTTAAAAAAATAATAAAAACCATGTATACTTTGTAAGCTTTAATATTTAAATTCCATTTTCTGAGAAAAGCTCTGCTGTATGCAAGTGATGATTAAATTTTTTCTAGTTAAGTAATTTTTCAACTTAATCTCAATTCTAACCCTTTCTTTTAGCTTTTGACCACACCCCCTAACCAAGCCTCATTACAACCCTCTAAAGACCTTTTGACTGATGTATCATCTTAAATTATAGTGGTGGATATTTGATTTTCATGCAAACCTATGGTAATGACTTTTCATTATTGACAATTGAGTGCTTCATTTATTGTCCTTAAACACCTCGAGTGATTTGAGTGAATCTTTAGTGAGGATGTGAAACTCTGTGATATTCTGAATCAAGGGTAATTACTTAGATGAGGGGAGACACCTATGTTTGCATGATTAAATACTCAACTTGGAATGTTTGAAACTTTTATGTTGTTTTAGTTGAATTCTCAATGTATGATTACCTATGGATTACTTTGAGATATTATCAATAGAAATTATAAGTTGAGAAGAATTTATTTTGATTATAAGTTGAGAATTTTTCTTGAGGACAAGCAAATGCTTAAGTGTGGGGGTATTTGATAAACCGTAATTTATACATATTTTTACCCCATGCTTAACGTATTTTATGGATAATTTTCCATTAGAATTGATGAATTCAATGCTCCTAATACTTTAATTTCATGCTCTATACTTAGGAGAGCATAGGAGAGCAAAAGGAATGAGAAACGAGCCAAAAATGGAGAAAATGGGCCAAAGTATGAAATCAACACGGCTTGGACCTCCTCACACGGGCAAACCACACGGCCATGTCAATTTGGCAGGCTCGAGCACGGCCTGCAGTAATCACACACGAGCGTGTCACACGGGCGTGTCCCTGCTGAGCCCAAGTTGAGTCCAATTCAGAAAAGGCTAATTTTGAGGGCTCTTAGGCATTCCAAAGCCTATAAATACACCCTAGAGGAGGAAGGAAAGGAGACACAAAATAGGGAATAAGGAATTACTCCAAAGAAGTCGATTGATCCATCTCAGAAGCCGGATTCACCATCAAGACTGAAGATCTCTCCTCAATTTCACCTTCAGGAGTTTTGGGTTTTCTTTATGTTTTGTATTCTTTATTATTCTGAGATGTTTTCTTTTTTAGTTATGAACTAAATCCCCTAAATACCTAAGGGGGATGAAACCTAAGATGAATCTTGCTATTATTTTCTAAATTGTACGATAAATATTTAACTTGTTCTTAATTATGCGTTCTTAATTCTTGTTTTGATATCCTAGGATACTGATCTTATTCAGAGGAGGAATAGACCCTGTCTAAGAGTACATTTATCATAATTAAGCGGAGTTGATTGTGCGCCTAGACATAGGGTGACAAGATTTTTCCAGATTAGGGTGAAACATAATAAGGGGATCTATAGATCGAGTTAATGCAACCCTAGGGTGTTAATTAGAGAAAGGTCTTAATTATTCAATTTAGGGATTAGACGTTATTAGTCTTAAATAGGGATAATAACATAACTTAGGGATCTCTACGGAACAAGTTAAATGAATAAATCGTCCGATTCGGAGCCAGAATAACAAGTACAGTCTAGGTGGATTTTTCCTTAAGTATTGTCTTAATTCAATCGATTTTCCCAAAAGCAATTCCCCAATTCCATTCTTTGTGAATTCTTAGTTTAGATAATTAGTTAGCTAAAAATAAACCTCTTTATTCTTAGGCTAGATAATAAAAAGACAGTCATTACTAGTACTTTTAGTTCCTTTGGGTTCGACAATCCGGTCTTGCTAAAACTATACTACTGTTCGATAGGTACACTTGCCTACATCACGATAATAGTTAGTTTCAAGACCGATTAATTATAAATATTTAAAACCTTTCATGAGATACGTGATCAGCTATTTGACAGCTTCGACCCTTCTTCACTAAAGTTTATCTCATAGTACGAGACTCAGATAGTGTTACTGTCTCTTTCTCCTAAAAGTAGGCTCATATGATTCCTAACTCATAATTATTTTTATACAATTTCTAATGATTTTCCCAAGTTAAGACAGTGGAATCCGAGATCACTCTGACCTTGTTTCACAAAAATTCCAATTTCTCATCATATGAGATTCCTTTACTTACACCGTTTCCTTTATCAGAAACCAGACTTGATAAGCTTTAATTTCATATTTTACTCAAATTTTAAATCAATTTCCACTATTTTTGGTGGATTTTCAAATTAGGACCAATGCTACTGTCCAAATCTGTTTTGGTACAATATAATGGTCACTATCATAAGATAATTTCCAACTAATCATGAACTTACCATTTGATAGATCCCTTACTCATTTTTCACAATAGAGTTCAATATAAAAGTTATTATTTCTTATGGGCACACCTAGTCATACATTCCAAGTTGAGCGCAATGATTCAAGAATTTCCATTCTCATTTTGATCCCGTTGAATTTCTCGAGAATCTCGATGGATAGCCCATTTATCGTCAAATCATACAAGTGATCATTTTCAAGAATGCACTACCGCGAACCTCACATCTTACAGCTGGATTACCAGTCGAGGCTAAATCCCCCGAAATATAAACTCATAGAGTGATGTCGAGATTACTAGTCCAGGCTAAATCCCTTATAGTGACAAACACCCTCAATGAGCTAGGATTTGAATTACCAGTCCAGGCTAAATTCAGACCGTAATCGGATTACCCGTCCAGGCTAAATCCATAATGCACACATATTCTTCAGGAGGCTAGATCACTTTAGGAACACCCATCCGGACTAGATCCTTTCTATATTTGAGATCAATAGATTACTCGTCTGGGCTAAATCCTTTTCTGTAACACATGCAGGATCTCAACTCTCATGTAAGTCATGGTTTATCCATCAAACTTCCTTTTTACCTTAACCGGGACATCTATCATTTTGTCATATTTATTACTAACACATTTCATGGATTTTCATGCCATGATTATATACAACCATCACACATCCATAAAACATGCATTTAGGCATATTAGTGGTTTACTTTGAGTTATTCGAACCTACTTGTCGAAATCTTGTCAGGTACAACCGTGTAGCAATTCATACAACCCATGTAATAGTAATTTAACATTCAATTCATGTAACAATAATTTGCCATTCAATTTCACATGACACAACAAGCATCACCTTTTCCATATCATACAATTTATGCCATATTTAATAGAGAATTACAATTCAAGCATGGTATTGCATTACTATTAACACATGAACTTACCTCGAATCCAGAAACGACAATTACCATTTTAGTCCATAACCTTGTATTTTCTCGATTTAAGCCAGAATCTCGATTTCCTTGATCTATAATATCAAATTTAGCCTACTAATTAGTCAAATTATTCATATGGGTCCAAAAATCATATTTTTACAAATTTACATTTTGATCCCTAAACTTTCACATATTTTCACTTTTGCCCCAATGCTCGTAAAATGATTTTTATTTAATTTCCTTACATTTTAAGCCTAGATAAATCATTTTCATAACTATGCCAGCCCCTAATTTCCACTAAATCACCCTTTTATGACAAAATTTACAACTTTTACAAAACTGTCCTTTCGGACGTTTTCATCGAAAACCGCTTAGTAAAAGTCGTTTATTTAACACCCAACAGTCATTTTCTACCACTAGACATCAAAATACAAGCAAGTCACTCATTGGTAAATTTTTAAACATAAACCTTAACTAAAAATAATGGTAGAAATGAGTAGATCATGTTACCGAGATTTTAAAAATGTAAAGAACATTAAAAACGGGGCTCAGAATCACTTGGAAATGAGCTTGGAAGCTTGAACCAAACCCTAGCCATGGCATCCATGGGGGTTTCGATCGGTACATGGAGAAGATGACCAAATTTTGGCTATTTTGGCTTTTTAATTCTTTTAATTATTAGATTACCAGAATGCCCCTAACTTAAAAATATTTTATTACACCCATTTCATGTTTTTTTTTGTCCAACAATTAACCAATGGTCTAATTACCATTTATTGACCTCTAATTTAAAAACTCATACAATTACACACCTATAACATGTAGAACTCAACTTTTTCACTTTTTACAATTTAGTTCTTTTGACCAAATTGAGTGCCCAAACGTCGAAATTTTCGAACGAAATTTTCACGAAATTTTTCCATGAAATCGTGACCATACAAATATAATAAAAATGAAAATTTTCTCATCGGATTTGTGGTCTCAAAACCACTGTTTTGACTAGGCCCAAAATCGGGACATTACATTTCTCCCCCTTTAGGGATTTTCGTCCCCAAAAATCTTACCAAGAAAGTGGTTTTAGTTTTCATTTAGATTATACAATCCCATAAGTGATGTCAAAGAAATTTCACTTAAACTGAGCTTTTACTGCCTATCTCTTTAGTTTCAACATACAAAAATCATAAGTAGTATTCAATTTACAATACTTTCATTGAAACTTAATCTCTACCAAAAAGCTCATGTACTCAAAAGTCTGATCCGTGCCATCATGCTACATATACATTCGCACCCGAATCTTTTCAGATTCAAATAGTGAAACTGTCAGTTCATCTCGGCCTCATACTCTTTATAATTCCATACAGTCCGATTATTTGCCAAATCACATTTACCTTTCATTTCAAAGCCTCCTCTAGCTTTCCCAAGAATCATGGCATGAATCCTGAGTCTCAATTTGATTAGTGTAGATTAAAATTCCATGATATCCAACATTCATAAAGACACAAAATTCTATGAATCTGGTGAGCAGACATTCAGGTATACCAGCATAATTTACACATCTCGTAACGTTTAACAATGCTACATATCACTTTCCTCTTTCAAGGACAGGAATGATCCAGACAAGAAAATCCATATTAACTTTTTCTATTTCCATTCTAATGCCCAAACAACAAAAATAATTCTGATGATTCTTGCTATATGTCTTTAAACTTTCAACATTTCAAGAATTTGTACTCAAAGATAAACAATAATCGTTTCAGCATTTAATTTAAATACGCAGATTATCTTCACATTATCAATCTCAGATCTTCCTATCGTATTCAATTCTTTTAGGAAACATATACTTCTTAATTAGACTATTCGTCTTTTTACTCGTGAAGAAATAAAATCTTATTCTCAAGCATGAACATCTCATTAAATTCTAAATATATATTCCATACATATTGAGCAGTTAAGTGGACCTTATTCATCCGAAATTAATATTTCAAGAAATTCTCTCTTCTAGTCAACAGAACAATTCCATGTATCATTCGTTATTCACTTATCATGCTAATCGAAGACCATAACAAATGCATTAGCATAATTAATACTGATACCTCAACTGAATACATTAACTCTAATTAACTTACTTGAGAAAGGAAATCCACCATACACATTGGGACTTGAAATTTCACCACATTATCAGGATCAATTCAGAGGTATAGTCATACTTGTTCTATATATATCAATCACAAGCTGGAGGTCATGCTCTAAATGCAAGCCATGATCAACAAATTACAATATAAAGATAATCAAAAAATCCAAGATAGAGAAATCTAAGACGGAGAGGCCTAGAATAAAGAAATCCAAGATAAAGAAATCCATGATAAGGAAATCCAAATTACAATACTGCATCAAAAGACCGAGAACTAGACTCATAAAAATATGAAAGACCCCAATGGTTTTTCAAAGAAAAGAAATCAAGTACAACATCATTCCAAACCACTGACAACAAATACAATCGAAACTATATGCTTCTCAGATATATATAAAATCAGTCAGAGCAATGATCGGTAGAGACAGAATCATGGCACCATCACTACAGCAAAATAGGTTTTTGCCAACCTTTTTTTGGGCCTATAAGCGCCGCTAAAACAACTTGCAGCATTTTCATAAGTGCCGCAAAAAGTGTCGCTATAGATAACGCCATTAAATTTTGTGACATTTTTACGAAAAACGTCGCAAAAGAACATGACCTTTAGCGGCACTTTTCCCAGAAACGCTGCTAAAGAACATGACCTTTAGCGGCGCTTTCCCTAGAAACGCCGCTAAAGAACATGATCTTTAGCAACGCTTTCCCCAAAAATGCCACTATAGACATGATCTTTAGCGACGCTTTCCCCAAGAATGCCACTAAAGACCATATCAAATTCAACTTCCTTTTTAATCATCTCATTTATATTCTTAGCTTAAATGATCATACAAAATTTAAATAACCTAACAATGGACACATTTTAAATTGTTTTTAAGTTCAAAAACATTAATAAGAGAACTTTTCATAATGTTTGATCAAAATGTTAACATAATCATCTTTGAAAACCCAATCTAATGAGTACAATACACTTTCTTCTAAAAAGTAAAATCTTTGCAACTTCTGCCGAACAACCAACATGATGTTCACTATAAGAAACTTCAACAACAAGTATACTACAATTACTTGTCAGTTTAATTCCAGCAGAGCTTCTTAATTGACCTGCTCCAGACCTGCACAAATACTTGTCAGTTGAAGCTGCTGCACCCATGATCATACCTAAAATTGCAAAAACATAGAATCAATGAACTCATATAGAGTATAACAAATCATCTATGAGCTTTGAAGTTCTTAAAATGCTACACAAAGAACATACATAATTTTTACGTATTTATTTCTCATTTTTTTCTTGGCTATAGGTTTTTCAAAATATCAATAAAATTATAATAAATTCCACTTTTAATATAAATTCAAGGGCTTATGCAGCCAAAAAATCTTAAAATTTACCCTTAAATAAATCCATAGATCCCTATATTACTCCTATTAAATCCTTAACCTTTAATTTACATTCAAGTAAGTTCTAAATCTGGAAAAAAAAACACCCGAAACTCTGCATTACGATCCTCTACCAATGATGGAAGCTGAGAAAGGCAAATTTCAGCAGCCATGTCCCATGCATCCCTAGAATGTGTAGAAAAAAATTTTAAAATCAACAACTGAGAAACAAGTTGTAAAGTAAGTCAATATCCCTTGCAGTACCACATATGGTGCTGATGGGTGACCAAAGAATCATATGGCTTACATTTATAATCATTGGAATCAAGACAGTTGAAATAATTGCACAAAGTACTACAATCTAAGCAAGAGTTGGACAGATACAATTTTTAGTTACTTGTAAACCAAATAAGGAATAACCCAAATAGCACAATAGAGAGGGTGATACCACATTATGTAGCCACCAGGGACCCCAGTTATGAAATATATAATGGAAAGAAACCAAATTGTTGGACCTGGAATAAAATATAAACTTACAGTATGATAAAGATGTTAAAATAGAAATTAAACACTTGACGAATTAAGCATAATACTAACTTTGAAAACTGACCTTCTCCTTTGATCCAGGCTGTAGTAACATCAACCACATTCCAAGTGAGACAAAGAACCAAACCTTCCATCCAAATAAAATTATAGACTTAATTCAACATTGGCCATAATAACAAATTGACAATTTAGAGGTTTTTCAAGATGTGAACGGAAATGAACATTAAAGCCAATACAAATCACATTTTTAACTAAAAGACTCACTGAAGACTTATATGTAAGAAGAGCAAGAAAATAATGGAAAAAGAACAAGACCAATCCAAAACCAACATCCAAGCATTCCATCTTTTAACCGAACCAACCTGTCCTACTAGTTTAAACTTTAAAGAACAGAATTTGGAAAATACCTAATAAAGGTCGTAGGAAAGAATACCAGTTGAAGTCTAACCTGCATGGGAAACGATTTTATCTCATAAAATATTCTAAATAATATTTCATTACTGAGTCAATAAATTCAGAACTAGATTTTGAAATTTCACATGAACCACTACTCAAACCAAAATCAGTTTATCTCATGGCAGAACAATTAATAAAAAGATTTAAAAAAAGAACGGTCAATTGACTTAAATTATCTAGAAAAAGTCAACTCAAGAAAGGAAAGAAGAGTAAAAATGGCCCCATACTAAGTATATAACTCCAACAATAATGTTGTTTCAGAAAAAAACACTCCAATAATAATGGAACGAAAACGACAGTTCCTATACAATGTGCTTTATAGGTAAAATCTTGCTGTCAAGATGACATTGTAGCAATAAATGATTTCATTAGGTTAAATATCAAAATTAAATATAAATTTTAATTTAATGTGTATTTTCATACATGAAATTTATTTTTTTATAATTTTATACATCAAATTTAAATTTAATTCAATTTTCACAAATCACTAACAACATTATCAAACTAGCACTATTTTACATTGTTATATTGCATACATAGACAATTATATTAATCCAATATGAAAATAAATGTATGTATTCATTTCTTTAAATATGTACAATTGAATCAAAATTAAAATTTTATGTATAGATATGAACCATGACACTTTTTATATAAAATTGATATACATGAACTGCACATTGAACCAAAGTTAATATATAAATTCGATGTTTATCCGATAATATTATCCATCTTGAAATTATGCAAATTATGGGTAATATTTTTTCTTTTGTAAACTATATTCGTTTGGTTATGTGTAAAAAGTTTAATGTAAAGGATTTGAGTAAATGTAAAACATATTTGAGACAATGAAAAATTCGAATAACATAAATCAGAGAAAGAAGTTGTCTAGGATTCAGCACCACAGTACGTACATGATTTTGAGTTAACTAAGTCTAAAATGACAGTTTCTACTGCCTAATTTCTCAACAACCCTGTTGCCACCATCTTCCAAACTATTGCTAAGCACCAATAGCATACACGTAGTGTAACGCCCTGATTTTAGGCCTAGAAATAATGGGCCTTAAGTTTGGGATCGATTAGAAGGTGGCTTGAATAAAAAAAATGTGTTTAAATATTTTATAATTGTGTGTTTAGTTTAATTGTTAAGTAATTTAGGAAGGGTAGGTAGTGTGGGAGAAGTCTTGGGTTTGATCCAGGGCTTTATCAAAATTTTGCATTTTTTTCTAAAGAACCTTGAGCATTAGGTGGAAGGCTTATTAATAAGGCCTGGTAAAACCTGACACAAGGAAGCATGTGGCCTAGTGGCAAAACATGTGGGTAGTAAGCAGGATGTCTAGGGTTCAAGTCCTGGCTTGGTGAAATTTTTTATTGCGCATTAGATTAGTAGATAAGCTAGCATTTAGGCTTTATAAATATGTTAGGTGGAAATTTGACACAAGGATGCGCTTGGCCCAGTGGCATGATGGCATTAGGAGTAAAGAGAGGTATTGGGTTCAAGTCGCAGCACGAGCAGAAGTTGTGGGTTTTTTTTAGACAACCTAGAGGTCGGCAGAATGACTTTATAATTAATTGGGGAGGAGAAACGACAAAAAGGAGTGGCGAGAAGTGTGCTATGGTTATGAGAGGGAGCAAGTTCGAATCCTAGGCTGGCAAACTTTAAATTTTTATTCTTTAAGAAAATGGAGGCTTAGACATATAAGCCTTATAACTAATTGTGACCGAATGATAGCATAAGAAAGGATGCGGTGCAGTGGCCAGTAGCGTGTTGGGAGGTAGAGTAACCTTAAGGGCTAGAGTTTGAGTTGTGGCACGCACAAAGGAGAATTTAATTTTTGCTACTCAAGTGTTGTACAGTGGAAGCAATTTGAATGTAATTCAATTTGGAATTTTTGGCTAAAATCAAGGGGATTAGGATGAGGATTAAATGTAGATATGATGGTGATAAAATTGAAGAATTTAAAGGGAATTATCTTGACGAGTTTACGTCGATTGAGGAGTGTAGGTGTATTTTATTTATTTATTTATTTTTAGTATAAATATGTGTGTCGTAGGGGCAAGTAAGGGCATTTGTTGTTTTTGTGTGCTTCAGTCGCATATCACCTCCTCTTTTCTTTAAGCCAAACTCTTGATCTTTTCTTCCCTATTTTAATCAAATCAACCTCTTCCCTCTTCAACTTAGTCGACTGTTCCTTTTTCATTTAAAAGCTTATTCATACACTTTGGGGGTTTGATTTCTTGTTGGCAAGCAATCTCGCAATCAGTAAGTGAATTAGATCTTCTTCGGCTTTTGTTAAATATTTCTAAGTTCTTTCGTTTCTACACTCTTAAAAGCTGATTTTTCTTTATTCTTTCCAAAACTTTCGTTAACCTACAGTTTCTCCATTTATTTCTCTTTTTTTTCCTCTCATTCATAAGTGTAATCGCTGATGGAAAAAGGGGATTCTAGCAGGGAGGTTGGGATAGAGGCTCCCAAGTTTAAGCGATGTAAGGTGTCAGCTGTTAGGGACTTTCCGCCTAGATGCGGAAGGGGGACTACATTAGATTTTGAGTTACATAAGTAGATCGTAGTCGATCAATCTAGTCAAGGCAAGTATAGATGGTTCTTCGGTAAGTAGTGGATTTATTTAGAGTTAATAGAATATGACTAATAAAGTATAACGTTGAATATAGGTTGGGGCGTTTATGAATACCTAGTACTCCAGGTTATAAGGTGTGTAGTTCTACCCTATGATAACTTGATATAAAGCCAAAGGTGTGTACATACACTGCATACACACTATGAATCGGAAAAAGCTGAAATGCCGAATTACCGAAATGCCAAAATGCCAAAAAGCCGAAAGTTTGGCTACGGTAGTCTTGCGATTGCACAAACACTTGTAAGGGAGAGACCGATAGGTTGCCTGAGACCCACGGCCGATTCCGTGGACTTGGGTTGTGATTTGGCCATACGAGCCGGAATGAGCTAAATGGGCCCGATGGGCTGTTGGGCCCATAATAGGCAAAAATTGAATATTGATGCTATGTGATAGGAATTTTCATGTGAGCATGAATATGAATGTGACTGGACCTAAAAGGCCATATGAATGTGATTTAGGCCTAATGGGCCATATACAGGTGATTCGGGCCTAATGGGCCATATGAATATGATTAGCTTAATGGGTTAGATACATGTATGTGAATTTGTTTGGGCTTTGTAAGGGGTTTTGGGCCTAATGTATGATAACTACATAAGACTTAATTAATATTTTGCGACCGTGGACAGGTCAAAGGGTTAAGGTGTGGCAACGGGTATATGCATGTCTAGGATTGGATTTAGGGAGAGCTTGGTACTTAAGTGGTCCTAATGACCCACATCCTCTTCTATGGAATCCTACCTGGTGCATAGTATTCGTTCATCTTAGCTCGCAGGACTTGTTCATGGGCCAAGGTAAGTGAAAACCGTAATAAAGGAAAATTACCGAAATGCCCCTAAGTATGGAAATGACCAAAGTACCCCTATAGGTTGAATGTAAGTTTATGGATGTGATGTGCATACATATGATATCCTGCTTAGGTTGCATATGTGTTGGGAACTATGGACCGAAGGAAGTATAGGAGGATTGCATGGATTCTTGACAATCGTGGATCCACAGACGGCTTTTAAAACCCAATATGTAAATGAAGGTATTTTCACAACCGGGCTACCATTGGTGTGTGGGCTGGGTGGGTCGATATTTATATTCCCACATGATGTGACGGGGGACAGAGCTGGTGTGTAGCGGATGGATTATTGGGATGGGATTGCACTGCATTGCATTGCATGTATGATATTGTTGTGATATTATTGCGATGTGGGCTTCGACCCAGCTGAGGCTAATTTGGGCTAAGGCCCAAAGACCACCGTTATTGAATTGGGCTCTAGCCCAAAATGACTAATGATTGCTTTATACTCGTTGAGGATTGTACACACTAAGTTTTTGAAACCCACCCCCTCCTTCTAAACTTTTCAGGTGATCCTCAGTAGGCGGTTCGACGGATGGAGGTACTCGGAGGTGGCCACTAGCATAAAAAGTTTAGACTTAATCTTTATGAAATTCTTAATACTTTGCTTTTAAATTATTTCTTTTTTATTTGGGTTGTAATAAGATCTTTCCCCTGGATAATATTCCAAATTAGAATTATCATCATTTTTATGCTTCAAATTTATTAGAAGTAGAACGTGGTTTCCTAAACCATAACTATTTTTAAATACTACATTTTTGCACCTCAATTTTTAAATGATGAGTTTTCATAAAATCATATTTTCTAAATAAAGCTTCCGCAACTGAAAAGAGATTTTAGAAATTAATTAAGGTTTTTTTTTCATTTTAAGGAAGTGTTTCCAATGAAAACAAGGTTTTCGATAAAACACTTCAATGTGATGCGCCAGATTCGACCATAATATCTGGGCCGAGTTTGGGGTATTACACGTAGGAAGTCAAAAAGTTTTCAAAAATCAGTCCATAAAGCTAGGAACATGAATAATTGTTCTCAATCTTCTTTTCTAGTGGACCCAGTACCCTCTTTTAAATGCAGACAATCAACAAGACAAGGTCAGCTCAGTGGCTAAAGGCTATCCTAAGTTTTGAGCTAGCCTCCTTGCTCTGTCAATTTGTAAAGATGAAATTTTTGTAGTGAAACACTTATATTCTTCATTTAAACAACTTTTAGTTACAATCATATTAAGAATTCATTAACCTAAACTCTTAGTGAGTGCTTGATGAACAAGGCATCAATAGAAATCTTAAAAAACTAGAAAGAAGAAAGAAAACAATTCATTATGCACATAATCCTAAATAACAGCTGCCAAAATTTTATTTAAAAGAAAATCTTCACCTCCTTCATGATTTCTTGGCAAGTTGCTGATTGCTTTTCATCCTTACATAGAGCCAATGCCCTTTGAACATAACTCTTTAATGATTTTGGGAACACACCAGCCTCAAAGCAATAAAGTAGCCATCAATTGTTATTCAAAAATCTGAAATATGTAAACCATGATAAGTCTTTTCTTTTTTCATAGGAAGGTAGAGGGTAGTTGAGGGCGCTTGTAACTAAACTATACAATCTAAATATAAGAGAATAAAGAAACTTAAGAACAATTTCCAATAGTGATTTATGTCTAAATCATCATCCACCACATTGCAAAGATGCATTTTAATTTAGCACTGCATAATCAATAAAGTTTAGCCATATTCGTTTTACCAAATACAATCTTTAAGATTGTAGTTCGGAATCTTAAAAATACACTTAAAAGTGATAAAACTATAAAAACTTATAAATTTCTCAATAGAATAAATTATTCTTTGAATTACAATTCAATTATACATCATGATTGTTGTTTCCCTAAACAACAGGACTACCACAAAATAGGATTAACATACTAACATGGTTGAGTAGATCCAGACCATCATACTAACATGGTTCTTTTTACTTTTAATTAGTTTCAAAAGCTCTTTCCCAAACTCGCTCACTGTAAGGTTCACTTCCATCAATAATATTACAAGCATGAAATGAGTATTTCCTCGTTTGGTGAATTTTATCCTATATTACTCTCTTAGCAAAACAATGAAGTTCTCCAAAGATACAAACTAAATGATCCTTACAACTACACTATAAAAGGTAAAAGACAAAGACTAAGCAACAAAGTCGAAACTAACCTCTTGTGCCATTCTTCTTTAAAGTTATAAATGGCTTGAAGCAGTTTGGGCAAATTCTCCCATGGGCATTCTTCCCTAACCGCTTTCAAAAACATCTGCTCCTCCACCGTAATCGGAATGTGCTATAAATCATTGGCAAAACAATATCGATCCATAAATAAAACCTGGAAGATAGAGAATAAGGAGTTTTGATCATAGTGGCGATGGCAGATCGAACAATGATTTTGAATTTTTTTATAAATCGTGAGTCCCCTAAAATCTTTTTTGACTAGGTGAAGCCATCGTGAAAACATAATAAAATAGATGGAGAGCAGTGGAGGGGAACAAAGTTGTAATCGTGAGAGGGTTAGAGGGGAACAAAGTTGTAATCAAAACGGCACCATTTTAATAAAAGTAAAAAAAAAGGCATTTATGGGAAAAACGCCGCTATTGCTTTACCTTTAGCGGCGCTTTTTTATAAACGCCGCTATTGCTTTACCTTTTGTGGCGTTTATGAGACAAACATCACTATTGCTTTACCTTTTGCAGCCTTTATGAGAAAAACGCCAATATTGCAGTACCTTTTGCGGCGTTTATATAAAAACGCTATTAATGCTTTACCTTTTGCGACGTTTTTGATCCAAACGCCACTAAAAACGCCGCTAAAAACCTATTTTTTTGGTAGTGCATACACAATTTCTCATCGATTCCCAGCAGGCCGAATACAACAAAATACCAGAGAAAACAGAATCATACAGATCATAATCCAATCAGACTGACAACACATTCGTCTAACGTTAAGATCAAGAAACATTTTCATAATATAAGAATTCATCAGGGATTAGATAGCCCCAATAATATTTTCGGTGTCAGATAATCTCATACAATATCTCAATAGATATAGTCACGAACTGTTCACTGCAATTACCATGCTTGGACATTTCGAACATAATAAAATAGATGGAGAGCAGTGGAGGGGAACAAAGTTGTAATCAAAACAGCACCATTTTAATAAAAGTAAAAAAAAAATTTAAGGCATTTATGGGAAAAACGCCGCTATTGCTTTACCTTTAGCGGCGTTTTTTTATAAATGCTGCTATTGCTTTACCTTTTGTGGCGTTTATGAGACAAACGTCACTATTGCTTTACCTTTTGCAGCCTTTATGAGAAAAACGCCACTGTTGCTTTACCTTTTGCGGCGTTTATATAAAAACGCCGTTAATGCTTTACCATTTGCGACGCTTTTGATCCAAACGCCACTAAAAACGCCGCTAAAAACCTATTTTTTTGTAGTGCATACACAATTCTCATCGATTCCCAGCAGGCCGAATACAACAAAATTCCAGAGAAAATAGAATCATACAGATCATAATCCAATCAGACTGACAACACATTCGTCTAACGTTAAGATCAAGAAACATTTTCATAATATAAGAATTCATGAGGGATTAGATAGCCCCAATAATATTTTCAGTGTCAGATAATCTCATACAATATCTCAATAGATATAGTCACAAACTGTTCACTGTAATTACCATGCTTGGACATTTCATATTTCGAACATTAATCCTTTAACTATTTCTGCCGTCCCAAATTCCATAATATTCCTTTCACTAAGATAACCAGTTCACGAGGGAATTTCAATCAATTTATCTCTCGACATCATACCAGGATAGATCATTTTACCAAAATTAACCTTTTTCACTAACTGCAATGTTGTGAAAATTAAACAATCTTTCGGTCAATCCGATATCTTTTTAGCTCATGTTTGTAGTTATCAACCCATTCTCAATCTCTAATCATTCTTATAACCATTCCATCATTGAACTATTTGGTTTCTCACCTGGAAACTCATTCAACATAAATCTCAAGAATTTCCATTATAAAACACCACTTTGGTAAGGGGGAGGGGGTCGTAAGGCCTCTAACTCAACTCTCATATACATATACATGTAACATAGTTTTCATTATCATAACAGTCATATCTCAATCATGTCATTCATTTTGGGTAACTAACATTCATATTGATTTAACACCCACTTTCTAGTTATCTCATTTAGTTAAGTATAATTATGCATGCATTCCATGTTTTTTGGATAACTTTACTTCTCTATTCATTTAATCATACAAGTCATGCACATGATATCATACATGGGCCAACAAACACAGATAAATTTTTCACAATCTATACTTTTACCTCGTACACCATCATTTAGACATATTGTTACAATCATATAAATCAGTCCAAGCAATTTAACACATTTACTTAAGCTATATGAGCTTATCAACCATGATTTTTTTCATATAAGCGTACGTGAATATTCATTACATCTATATCTTTGGTAAGTTATCTAAATACATGCATTCACTCAAGCAAGTAGACCATTTACATCATAGATAAGCTCATTCCACCATGTACACATTTCATGAATTATCATTCGTAACTTTCCAAGCTTTAGTTCATCATGACTGTACTTTACTTGAATATTTTAGCATCACATTCAACATGGTTGGTGTAGCTCGGTTGGAGAGTACCTTTTTCTAAATAAAATGGCTCTCACCCGCGTTGGCAGACATCACACTATCACGGATCGATGGCATGTATAGCTGGACTCTCATACATATGCTAGGTTGGTCCGAGAACTGACTAAACCATAGCTCTGATACCACTAAATGTAACAACCCTCACCCGTATCCAACTTCGGGACAAGGTTCGATGCGTTACCGGACTTAAACATTCACAAACATACAAAACCTGGTCACCAAATTTTGCCTAAAATTAAAACTTTTCAAACACATGCATATCGTCCCTTATACATACCTTCGAAGCCTATAACATACATCAGGGTGATCCGGGACTAAACTGAGAACTTTGAAAATCTTTGGGCAACTTAACCAAGTTTCATGTTTTGGAGAGTCACACGCCCGTGTGGTTTGGGCTTTGTGGTCACACACGTCCGTGTGGCTTGGGACACGTCTGTGTCCTCAGCCCGTGTAACTCTCTATTTGTGACGTCAGCAACCATTTAAAGCCACACGGCCAAGGCACACACCCAAGGCCCGAGGTCGTGTCCACCATACGGCTGAGACACACGGCCGTGTCTCTACCCGTGTGCTCAAGACTTAGGCTAATTTCCAAACCTTTTTGTCATCTTTACATGCACACACATACATGATTTCAACGGCATTCATCATTAGCTCGTTATTATGCATTAGTTCCACCTAGTCATGATAAACTATTCTAGCTACATCCCAATAAATTAACACATATCATGAGTAAATAGGCTTACAAGTCAAAATCATTATAAGCCACATCTCATGGCTATAATCAACAAATCAATATAAGCCAATACATTTGGCTAATCACAACAACATCCATCATAGAAAAACTAAGTCCCTATACATGCCACTCGCAAGAAAACATTTAACATACACATGTCAATACTCTACGGATAATGGCTTGATAGTGTGATGCTGCCTCCGACGATCTCCAAACCCGAGCTGACCGAACAAAACTAAAAGAAATGGAAAGAAGGGAGTAAGCTTTACGCTTAGTAAGCTTGCATGTAAATAATAAACAATACGGCAACATGCTATTTTCATATCCAGAGCTACAAAAATCTGAATTAAGATCCGTTAATTTTCCCTGAAACTAGACTCATATATATTCTCACCATAAAATTTCATGAATTTTTGGTTTAGCCAATGAGTACAGTTTATTATTCAAAGTCTCCCCTGTTTTGTTGTTTGACAGCTTCGATCCTTTTTCACTAAAGTTTATTTATCTCATAGTAAAAGACTCGAATAATGTTCCCATCTCTTTCTCCTGAAAGTAGAGTCATTAAGGATTTCAACCATCTGATTCATAACTCATATTTAACTCAAATTTTAAATCAATTTCTGCTATTTTTGGTGGATTTTCAAAGTAGGACCAATGCCGCTGTCCAAATCTGTTTTGGTACAATATAATGGTCACTATCATAAGATCATTTCCAACAAATCATGAACTTACCATTTCATGGATCCATTACTCATTTTTCACAATAAAGTTCAATATAAAAGTTATTATTTCTCATGGGAACACTTAGTCATACATTCCAAGTTAGGATAATTCCCCATCACACGCACTCAATTATCAAATTAGTCTCATGACAAAGCATCATAGCATTAATCTTAGTTGAGCTCAATTGTAGCACCCCAAACTGGGCCCGAATGTTATGGCCGAATCCAGCATGTCATATTGAAGTGTTTTATCAAAAACCTTGTTTCCATGGAAAACCCTTCGAAAAAGAAAATTAAGTAACATTCAGTTGGTATTTAGTTTCAAAACATTGTAATGACAATGAAATAATATCTAGTGAATAGGCCTTATTACAATCCGGACTGAAATAAATTAAAATACTAGAAATTATATGCTTAGGAAAACAGGTCCAAGTCGACTTGCTAGCTGGCCACCTCAGAGTCTCTCCAACCATCGAACCACCTACTGATGATCGCCTGAGAAAAATAAAAGAGGGGGTGAGTTTTCGAAAACTTAGTGTGCACAACCCTCGGCAAATAGCAAAGAATGCAATAGTAAGTCTTTTTGGGCCTGAGCCTAATTCAATATTAGAACAGATGTAAAGCAATCAAATATACACGAATCCTACCCATCCAATCGCTACAAACCATCTCCATCCCCTGATACACACCATGTGGGGATATAAATATCGACCCACCCATTCGATACACTCCAACGGTAGCCCAGTTGCAGTACTACCTAACGTTGCAGGAAGCTTCTACTCATATATTGGGCTTAAAAAGCCACCGGTGGATCCACGGTCATCAAACAACCATGCGATCCTCATAGTCTTCCTCCGTTCCATAAATCCCAACCCATATGCAACCTAATCAGACTGTCCTATGAATGTAGCAGATATACATGTAACATCCATAAATCTTACATTCCACACATAGGGGTATTTTAGTCATTTTTGCCCTTAGGGGCATTTCGATAATTTCTGTTTATTATGGGTTTATTACTTACCATTGCCCGTTAACAAGTCCTCATTGGCTAAATTGAACAGATACTATGCACCAGGTAGGATTCCAGAGAAGAGGAGGTGAGTCATTAAGACCGCTTAAGTACCAAGCTCTCCCTAGATCCAATCCTAGACATGCATATACCCATTGCCGCACCTTAACCTCATGACTTGTCCACGGTCACAATTAATTAATTATTTATGTTTTATGTCTGATTGAGTAGTTACCAAAAACTAGGTTCACAACCCCTTACTAAACACTAGCAGATCCACACTTATTCATTTGGCCCTTTTAGGCCTAATCTTATTCATATGGCCCATCGGCCCCAATCACATTTATATGGCCCACCAGGCCTAATCACATTCATAGTCATACAATTATATGATTTTTCATCACATAGTATCAAATTGCCAATTTTGCCTATTATGGGCCCTATAGCCCATCGGCCCATTTAGCCCATTCTAGCCCGGTTGGCCAATACACGGCCCAAGTCCATGGAATCGGTCATGGGGCCTCTGATAAACTATTGGTTTCCCCCCTTACGAGTGTTCGGGCACTCACAAAACTACTGTAGCCAAACTTTTGACTTTTTGGCATTTCGACTTTTCGGCATTTCGGGATTTTCCGGTCTACTATGGGTGTGCAGTGTATGTACACACCTGGTACTAAGATGTGCCGTGATCTCCTTAGCCATGAACCTACAAACGATGTCACTCAAAGATTAATCACACACTTATCAAGTACGATCACCAAAAACTGAAAATCTCACCTTTGCCTTCCTTGAACGACAAGCCTTAACAACCCTTGCTTGGTTACTAATCACGAGTATTTCTTAAATCTGCATCAATCTTAATCATTAAGAACTAAACAACAAGTGACGCGCAATCATCTTAAGTCACCCCTAAATCATCCATGACCATTCAGCCAACTTTAACCAATAAAAGAGGAATAGTTACCTAAAACCCCAAAATGCGTAAGGAGCAATTCGATAGAGATCTGAAATCCGAGATTCGATACTAATCCCCAACTAAAACCAATTTAGAAGGAGTGTGGGAGAGAATAAATCGGTACTAGAAAGACCAACTAAAAGAAAGTAAAGTACATACACATGAATCGATCGGCCATCGTTGAAGAAAAAGTGGCGGCACAACAAGATTTTGGCCAAAAGATATTCGGCTTTAGAAAAAGTAACTAGGAGCAAGAAAGAAAAGAGTTTGATGAGAAAGGAAAGGAAGAAATCGACACAAAATAAAAGAGAAAGAATAAGGAATTTCGGCTTTTAGATATTTTGAGAGAAAAGTGTTTTCGGTAAAATAGAAAGGGAGAATTCGGCATTAGCCTAGAATCCCTAAAATCGGCACCTATATATGCTACAGCCGAATTTACCTATCCCCAAATTCCCAATTCGGCTCCACTTCTCTACACCCCTCATATCCTAACTTTTCTCCCTGATAACTCCTTAATCCTTTTCCTTAAATTTCTCCTTTGATCACTCCCTTCAGAGTTCACATCCAACGCCGCTACTGGCCATTTATTGAGAAAAATTAAATCCTCCTTTTGAGCAAGGAGGGATTCAAACCCCAAACCTCCTTGCCATGCATGTGACGCCACCTCTAAGCCCACATGTGACGCTACTTGCCACTCCATCACAAGGCTCCTTGTGTTCAATTCCTCCATTTATGTAAAAACCAAACTACTTGCCATCAATGTTCTTTTAATTATTAAACTATAATTTCCTTCACCCCAAAGTTCAAACTCAAAACTTAACCATGACCTATTATCACATAAATAACACTTGACTAGGAATATTAAGCACACTTTTTATCAAAACCAAAAAAAAAATTCAAGATTTTTGGGGCGTTACAACTCTACCCCCTAAAAGAAATTTTGTCCTCGAAATTTTACCTGATCCAAACAGTTGAGGATATTGATGTCGCATCAGTTCCTCAGGTTCCCAAGTAGCCTCCTCAACCTTGTAATTACGCCAAAGCACCTTGACTAATGGGATGGGCTTCCTTCTCAGTACCTTAACATCATAACCAATTATTTTTATGGGCTCTTCCTCAAAAGTTAAGTCTAGCCTAACCTCGATCTCCTCAATCGACACAACATGTGAAGGATTTGAGAGATACCGTCTTAGTATGGAAATATAAAACACGTCGTAGATTTGGCTTAGCTCAGAA